>NW_027515194.1:600000-848912 GCF_048772815.1 Callospermophilus lateralis
GACACAATTAGAGAAGAAAAGTTGCAAAATCTGTGATTACAATTCTGGAACGGAAAATGCTCAGGAGTGCACAAACTTGGAGGTGATATAGGAGTTTCCAAAAGTAAGGACAGGGTACACACTCCACAAACATGGAGCTCTGCATGCCTAAAACTTTTTGAGAAACTGCCACTGAAGTTGGGCACTGATATATAGGTTTTTGTCAGGAGTTAAGCTTCCTTTGTAGTGATACCCTCAAAGCTGGGTCTGCATCTATGTGACCTGGAGGACAAAGTTTCTTGTTTTCCAATGAATACGAGGCAGCAGTGCTGAATTCTCTCTTTGTAGATAAACTGTGGCCCCTGGGGGTTTATTTTCTCCCCTTGTGGACTGTGAAACCATTTGGTCATCCTCCACTTTTCGTGGTGTTTCTTGCTGCTGCACTTGGAGTTTGGTACATGCTTCACGAAATACAAGGAGTTCAACTGGGAAAAAGTGCTGGAGAGAGTTCTGTCACGTGTGGTGGGTTACGGTCTGCAAGAAAATGCACAAACCAGGCTTCTATCTCTCAAAGATTGCCCCCTTGTCCATAGCAACCTGATTCTGAACATTGCCCTGAAACCTCACCATATAACAAGATGCCTTTACATATAAGGGTCTGAAGTCTGCACTATGTCAGTCACAAGCCATTTGGAAGCCAATGGCAGATCCACATGGACCCACCATAATATTTTATCACACACCTGACCACCACTGCTCTATGCCCACTACTCAGAAGGCTAAAAATTACTGGCATCTCTGTTCTAAACAATTTTCAAAAAACCCTGTAAATCAAGGCACTGTCTGGTACACTCATGATAAGCAATAGGACATCCAATGTTTCTGGAGTGCCACCTGGTCATGGGAATTTCAAAAATTTCATGTTATTTATCTAGCCATTTTTCAAGGATGACGTTGGATGCACTGTGAATTTCAATTATTCAGGAACCATTAAATGTTGAGAAAGCTCAATTCAAAGAAAATTCTGGAGAACTCTCACAGGCAAGGCTTTCCAAAGAGTGGACAAAAGGTCACTTGAAGCCAGGACCATTGAGGTCTACAATGTGAGGTCCTATGTGTTTTGACTCTCAACTATGGCTGCCAAGTCTTTCAGAATAAAATCACGTGATATCTAGCCTGAGATTCCCAGTTCGTTGTGGAAAGCCACCCTGGTCCTAGATCTCAGGTTCCAAGGGCGACTCTCATGCGTGGCCTCCTAAAATCCCATCACAATTCATGGCAATACTACTCTGAGGTCAGTTTCAGAACTCAGTCTCTAAGGAAAAACACACCAGAGTTCAATCCCTGGTGACCCAGTCATCTCTTCCAACCGCCACACAAATGACCAGAATCAAAACCAAAACACTCACACATGCCCCTCATCTTCTTCCATATAGACACTAATGATAACCTTGGCTGGAAGTTTCCAAGAGGCACACAGCACAAGACAATGTCAAAATAAGCTCCCTTGCCCTTCATTTGTCTAAAGTCAGTGTTTCTGGACACCGTTCCTGTGAACCAGGGCTGATCAAAGATGCCTGCCATTAATACTGTTCCGCTTCTCCAATTTGAGGCATACTGACTGTCAGGTATAGTTTCTTTATGTGATTTGGAGTCATGAGAAAACCCAAGCACCTATGGGCTAGCCTCTGCAGGGCTTGAAAAACTCAGTTGACCCAAAGGATCCCTCTTCTCACTTGATGGAGATCAGGAACCTTACAGAGGAAAGCAAGAGACTTCATCCACAATGATTGCTCTTTTGGCCATTTTGGAATTGGATGCACACATGGGATCTTTCTTTAGATCCATCAGGTGCTGAGAATCTGAGCCATGGACTCACACTGCACTAAGAGGCGGATTCAGACATATCCCTTTGCAAAGCAATTAAGCAAAGATCCACAGGTGATGCCCATTTATTTTCATTTGAAAACTGATATTTTCAGGCTTTGGAAAGGTGTGGCCTTAGGCAAAGACCTTCCTTACATTCAGGGCAACAGAACAATAGGAAAGCAAATTCCCAAAGCAGAGTTTCTCCACTGAGACTTTCCTGGTCACACTGATATCTGAGTTTTCTGAGATACTCACCATTCCCTTCAGCTATCCAGTACATGGCCATGTCCCAGATTGTGGAGGAGATACATATCTTGAACACAAAACCATGAGCCTATGGGAGAGTGGCCAGAATTCAGGAAGAAATCAGGAATGTAGAAAGGTAGTAGGTGTTGCCCATCTATAAGGTAAGCTGCAGTCCATTCATAAATTGGACAAGATGAATGCTGCGAAGATTTCTACTAGACAGGACACATCCTTTGATGCATTCTCTTTTCTTTTGTCTACAACCACTGACACAGTGGGATACACAGAAACACTCACCTTCTCAAAGGACTTACTAGAAACAGGCCACTCCAAATTAAACAAACCGACTTTCCTACATATTCTTAGAACATGAGACAAAATCACTAACACACAAACACACGCACAAAGGCACCTTCTTTCCCCAAGTAGGTCTGTGACTATCCAGAGCATCCTCTGACTGGTGGGCCTTACTATGTTCCCCTGAAATGGGCTGTCGTATGTCAGATCTGGTCTCCTTGGCCAAAACTGTGAAGTTGTCAGGAGCCAGCAGTGAGCGACTGCCTGCTTTATCAAAAAAAAAGCCCCTCTTCAGAGCTTTCCTGGCATTTGTCCATCTTCAATTCAGTAGTTCCCAAGAAAGACTGACTCTGTCCTTGGTTAATCCAAACATGTGAGACCACTGGGACTGGGACTGGGCCTGCCTCAGGGTGCCTGGCTTCCTGGATCCAAAGTTCAGAGTGTTACATCAACAAGAAAGTGATGTACGTCACTTCCTCTAGAACTGAATGAGGTAACTGCATTGGCAACCACTTTGTCCTAACAGTTGCTTCCAAGGGTCCATGAGATGGAGCGTGCCCCTACTTCCTATGACACTTTCACAAGTTAAAATGGAATATCAACCATAGGCACCCGGGAACAGCTCTCCACACAGGCCTGGTTTGGTCCATCTTCCCTACATTAGGAAGAGAGAGACTGCTTCAGACACATCCCTTCATCCTTACCTGGTTGTTTGTCATGGGAGATGACTTTTGCTCTCTCAGGTCCTTCATAGCTGCCTATATCTTCTCCAGGGATCATTTCTGCATGAACCTTTGAGGTTCTCTGCAGGTTGAAGATCTCCTACATTGCTGTATTGTAAGATCAACTCTGTCCCTGCTCTTCTATAAAGGTAGATTGAGGGAACCGTGTATGGTTAGGGTTAATAACATGTTTGATTTGGGTTAGGATCATTCTGCTGCATGAATAATGGTATTGGGAACCTGCGATATTTATGAGATTATAGAGGTGAAATATAAGTATGAAAACAGAAATCTCAGTAAGATTTAAAGCCCAAAAGGTCATTGGGTCCTTGATTGGGATAGTTAGCTTTGAATTATGTTCTGCCCAGATGTCTCAGATAAATCTATACACAATGGCATAGGATCTTGTACCTTGGATGATTGAATGTTGAGGAGAACATCCATTCAAAAAGGGAGAGTTGGTAAGATTACGAAGATAGTTGGTAAGATTAGAAAAAAGTGTGAGTATAGGATTTGGACAAAAAGTTCTTTAGCAATAGGGTTTCAGGTACACAAAAAATGTAAATGTCAGCACATGTGAAGAGTCAGTCACAATGATGAACTGGGGAAAATATGTAGGAAAGCAGATATCAATAGAGACATAAGGAAATCAGGCAAAGTATAAAATGAGTGATAGCAATAGACATTTTCAACAGGCTTGAGATTGAATATATAATCTTAGGAAGAAACAAATATGTAGTCACCAATAGGATTGACATTTGGGAGCATTAGGCAACCTGGACATGGATGATTTTCATAATCCATACTCACATTCCATTTAGGCTTTGGTACAATCGTAAGTGTGACTTTGCATTTTGTGGCCACAATATTACTGTGATAAAATGTATATGTAGATCAGATGACATGAGTATTTCTACCACCATTTCTTGGAGCAATATTTTGAAGAGGTATAAATTAGTATTGGGGGTACATATAGGTGTACCATGTGTGTATGAATATAGAGATAATGCATGAATAGACCATACTGCGAATAAATAATATAACTGGTTCGAACTTTAGAAATTGGAATAAATTGATATCTGAAAATACACAGGGAATCATATGTTGATATACATACATTTATTCCAACCATTTATACATCCAATGGTAATATTATGGTTGTGGTTCATCATAAAGAGTGTGTGAATTTTGCTTCAAAATTGATTACGGAAATCGAAAATAATGTGTTTGGAAAGAAGTCTCATGAAATGACCAGTCAAAAACAAAGAAGAATACATATGTTCTGAAGCAGGAAGTAATAGAATGTGTTACAAATTTCTTTAAATTAATGAAGTTGTGGATGAAATGTATATTCTATGATGTACAAAAACTGAAGAAATAGTAATGTACCAGTGTTGTATAAAAATGAACGTCAAAACACACATCATGTCCCATAGGAATCTACTTGCATTGATGTTAAAGTGGGTCAGTTACTGTAAAAATATAAGGATTTGTTTGCACCATTTACTGAAGTGAGTTTTCAGTACTATAAAACAAATATGTATTTCAGGTGGATGAATATTTCTGAAAATAATCTTATGAAAAGTTGAATATAAAACCACATGCATGAACAAGAATGAATTTAGGGAGTATATAATAGGACACATATATTTCATATTTTGAAAAATCTAGAGAGCATATATATGTATATATATATTCATGGCAATGAACAAAACACACACAGAGACATTGCAAAGTAGCAATATATATGCCAATTAAAATTCATCGTGAAATATATATCATCCACAGATCCAAAAATATTAATTTTACTGAACATGGATTTATGTATAATGTTATTCAACTAAGAAGCTCACTCATAATTTGAATTATCAGATCCAAAATTGTTTAGGAGGAGTGATTTCTTCTCACACTTTGTCTCTGCCAAGTTAGCCACCTCTCAAGAATATAGGTGTGATACCAGGTAGGATTCTATATGCTCATATAAAAATACAAGTGCTGAATTGGCTACAGAAAAAGGGAGACAGGAATTCACATATGTGTTAACTTTAAAAACACATGCAGAACTCTTTCAACAAAAAATTGACAAGATTTATAACTCCTATCCTATATAATGCAAAACGGAAGACCAACTATACACCATGCCTCTCAAGAATATAGGTGTGATACCAGGTAGGATGCTATATGTTCATATAAAAATACAAGTGCTGAATTGGCTACAGAAAAAGGGAGACAGGAATTCACATATGTGTTAACTTTAAAAACACATGCAGAACTCTTTCAACAAAAAATTGACAAGATTTATAACTCCTACCCTATATAATGCAAAAGGGAAGACCAACTATACACCATGCCTCCTCTGAAGTGCTAGTATTTCTATTCTGTTTGGGTTATTTTTCTCCATTATATTAGAATTAGTTGTCAGAATCTAGTAGGGTATGGGTTAGTGTCAAGGATTCAGTATTTTGAATGGAAAATTGAAAAATGAATCCAATGTGTATGTAAATATGTGCTACACAAAAATCTTCCCACTCTCATCCAGAACAATGCCTTGACAATACCTTCGCCCCAAGTAAGACACAATTAGAGGAGAAGATTTAGAAAATCTGTGAACAAATATCTGGAATGGAATATGCTCAGGAGCCCACAACCTTGGAAGTGGCAGAGGAGTTTCCAAAGGTAAGGGACAGGGTAAGCACTCCACAAACATGGAGGTCTGCTGGCATAGAGACTTCTTGAGAAACCGCCTGTGAGGTTGGGCACTTGAAAAATATGTTGTTGTCAGGTGCTTTAGCTTCCTTTCTAATGAGACCATAAAAGCTTGGTCTGCATCTATGAGACCTGGAGGACATGCTTTCTTATTTCTCAATGAACATGAGGCAGCAGTGTTAAATTCTCTTTTTAGTTAAACTGTGGCCACTGGGGGCTAAATGTCTCCCCATGTGCACTGTGAAGCCATATGGTCATCCTCCATTTTCGTGGTGTTTCTTCCTGCTGCACTGGGAGTTTGGTATTTGCTTCACGAAATACAAGGAGTTCAATTGGGTCACAGTGCAAAAGGGAGTTCTGTCATGTGTGGTGGGTCAGGTTCTGCAGGAGGATACAAGAACCAGGATTCTATCCCACATAGCTTGCCCCCTTGACCATAGCAACCTGATTCTGAACAATGTCCTGAAAACTCTCCATATAACAAGTTGCCTTTACATGGAAGGTTCTGCTGGCTGCACCATGTCAGTCACAAGCCATTTGGAAGCCAATGGAAGATCCACATGGCCCCACCACAGATGTTTTATCACATAACTGCCCACCACTGCTCTAGGCCAACTACTCAACAGAGTCCAACTTCCTGGCATCTCTGTTCTACACCATTTACATGAAACTTAGTCAATCAAGGCACTGTCTGGTATATTCATGATCAGTAACAGGACATCCAAAGGTTCTCCAGTGCCACCTGGTGATGGGAATTTCAAAAATTTCATGGTATTTTTCTAGCCATTTTTCAAGGATGAAGTTGGAGGCACTGTGAGTTTCAATTCTTTCAGGAACCATTAAATGGTTAGGAAGCTCATTTCAATGAAAGCTCTGGAGAACACTCACAGGTAAGGCTTCCCAAAGAGTGGCCAAAAGATCACATGATATTATGCCCATTGAGGTCTACAATGTGAGGTCCATATGAGTTTTGACTCTCAACTATGGGTGCCAAATCTTTCAGAATAAAATCATGTGGTATCCTGGCTGAGAGGCCTAGTGCTCTGTCGAAAGCAATCCTGGGCCTAGAACTTAGTTTCCAAGGGCGACACTCATTCCTGGCTTCCTAAAATCTCAACACTATTCATGGCAATACTTCTCTGAGGTCAGTTTGAGAACTCAGTTTCTAAGGGAATCACACCAGAGTTCAAGAACATGTGGACCAAGTCATCTCTTCCAACCACCACCCAAATGACCACAATTTAAAACAAAACACTCCAACGTGGCACTCATCTTTTTTCATATAGACACTCATAATGACCTCTGGCAAAAGTTTTCCATGAGGGGCACAGCCCAAGACCGTCTTCAAAATAACCTCTCTTGCACCTAATTTGCCTAAATTCAGGGTGGCCTGGACACCCTTCTTGTGAACCAGGAGAGATCAAATAGGCCTCCCATTAATACTGCTCCGCTTCTTCAATTTGAGGCCAACTGACTGTGGGGTTTGGATTCCTTATGTGAATTGGAGTCTTGAGAAAACCCAAGCAACTATGGGCTAGCCTCTGCAGGGCTTTGAAAAACTCATTTGACCCAAAGGATCCCTATTCTAACTTGATGGAGGTCAGGAAAGTTACAGAAGAGGAGAGAGACTTCATCCACAAGGACTGCTCTTTTGGCCATTTTGGTTTTGGATGTACACATGGGATCTTTCTTTAGATCCATCAGGAGCTGAGAATCTAAGCAACACCCTCACACAAGGCAAATAGGCTGATTCAGACACATCCTTTCCAAAGCAATTAAGCAAAGAGCCACAGGTAATGCCCATTCATTTCCATTTGAAAACTGTTTTCTTCAGGCTTCACAAAGTGGTGGACTGAGAAAAAGACCTTCCTGACATTCAGGGCAAGAGAAGAATTGGTAAACAAAAGGCCCCAAGCAGGGTTTCTTCACTGAGACTTTCCTGGTCACACTGATATCTGAGTTTTCTTAGATGCTCGCCATTCCCTTCAGCTATTCAGTACATGGTCATGTCACAGAGCTTCAAGGTTGTACATATCTTAAACACAAAACCATGAGCCTATTCTGGAGAGTGGCGAGAATTCAGGAAGAAAACAAGAACTTAGGTAGATAGCAGGTGTTGCACATCAATAAGGCAAGCTGCAGTCCATTCATAAATAGTGCAGGATGAATGCTGGGAAGCTTTCAACTAGATAGGACATATTCATTGATGCATTCTCTTTTCTAATGTCTACAACCACGGACATAGTGGGATACACAGACATAGAAACACTCACCTTGTCAAACGACTTACTAGAAACAGTTCACTCCAAACAAAACAAACCGCCTTTCATACCTATTCTGAGAACATGAGACAAAACCACAAACCCACACCCACACCACAAAGGCACCTCCTTCCCCCATGTAGGTCTGTGACTCTCCGGAGTGTCCTCTGACTGGTGGGCCATACTATGTTCTCTGGAAATGGCCTCTTCTGTCTCAAATCTGGTCTCCTTGGCCAACTCTGTGAAGTTGTCAGGAGCCATCGGTGAGCCACTGCCTGGTTTCTCAGGAAAGGCCCCTATTCATAGCTTTCCTTGCATTTGGCCATCCTCACATCAGTAGGTTCCAAGAAAGACTGAGTCTGTCCTTGGTAAATCAAAATAAGTTTGACCACTGGGACTGGGCCTGAGACTGGCTCTTGGTGCCTGGCTTCCTGGATTCCAAGTTCAGAGAGTTCCATCACCAAGGAAGTTAGGTGAGGTCACTTCCTTTAGGAACTGAATGAGGTCACTGCCTTGGCAACAACTTTGTCCTAACAGTTGCTTCCAAGGTTACCATGAGAAGGAGGCTGCCCCTACTTCCTGTGACACTTTCACCAGTTAGAGTGGTATGTCAACCATAGGCATTCAGGAGCAGCTCAACACATGCCTGCTTTGGTCCATCTTCTATACATTAAGAAGAGAGTGGCTGATTCAGACACATCCCTTTATCCTGAGCAGGTTGTTTGCCATGGAAGACTTTTGCTCTCTCAGGTCCTTCATAGTTGCCTACATCTTCTTCAGGGATCATTTCTGCATAGACCTTTGAGTTTCTCAGCAGGTGGAAGATCCTCTATATTCCTGTATTTTAAGACCAACTCTGTCCCCAATTTTCTGTAAAATTAGATTGAGAGAACAGTGTATGGTTATGGTTAATAACATGTTCGATTTGGTTTAGAAAGGAAACTACACGGTTGAGCAAACAGGGTCCTACAGTTAGCAATAATATGAGGATTATAAATGGACCAGCCCTGGCAGATAAAAGCGTAGTTAACCAGGTTGACTATGTGAACAAAGACTCAAACCTCCCTTCTGGGGCCTCTGTCTCTCTTTGACGCTCTTCAAGTCGTTTTCTTAATTTACTCATAGATTCTTTTACAACTCTAGTATTGTCGGCATAAAAACAATATTCTTGCCTCAATGCAAGCAAAAAGGCACCTTTCTCTCATGAAGAGGAGGTCCAACACTCGCCTGCTCTGTAAAACAACTTCAGAGAGAGAGAGGTTAAAATTCCTGTAAAGCTGTGATGTCGGTTTTTAATGTCTTTAAGCTTTGGTCTATTTCTTCTTCTAATTGTGTCTTTGTTGTGTCTCATGGACTAGGGCAGTTGTTCCTGTGCCCACCCCTTCAGCAATTATTATTTCTAATAGGATGGCTTAAGTGAGGGATACAGGTTTCCGGTGGAACCAGGTTGTATGCCCCCCTATTTGAACTTTAAATGAACCTACGTCATGATAGAGCACTCTGAAAAACATCTGCATCATTACATAATTAATCACATCTATTGACCATTTTATGAAAACATAAATAATGTTAAAGTGTATAGAATTATACTGTTTTATGGATGGACAAGAAAATGCACCTAAGATAGCACCAAAGTGAGGAAAACATTCTTATTTGGTTGCATCCGGATTTAGAGGGCATTGCTTCTGTTGTAATCAATTAATCCCCTGAACCCCATGTTTTGGTAGTTTTAGAATTTGTACCCAACACGTAAGGGAAGGGGCTCAGAAGTTCACAGTCTGCAGAAATTCACAAAAATTAGTTTTTGTTTCTGTTTTTTTTTTTCCTCTGTTCTGGGCAAGTTAACTTTTCAAGGACACCTTGGAAGGGGAGAGCTTTTTGTCTCTATTTTTTCTCTTCTGCCAGCTGTCACCATGGAGTAGAGTTGCTAACTTTTTATCTTAGAAATGTAGCCATCTCAGTGAAGCCCCAGCTCAAGGCAAGAGGCCTTGTTCACATACTTTGTGAAAAACTGGTAAGGCGGTGTCTAGCTTAGGGGTGGTGATTTTTCCAGCCAGTGGCCAAGTAGAACAGGGCAACACGAAAAGTGGAAGTTTATGTACATTGAACTCTTTTAGAGGGACTCTTTTGCTGAAAGACGTAAAGTAAGCCTTGGTGAAGACTTCTGGAGAAGGTCATTTAAGACATTTCTGTGGACCTGGTACAGAGGGGGAAGACGGGGTAGTCGAGGCTGAGAGCAGCTCCGTGGATCTAAGAATGAGGAAAGAGAGATGTAAAAGAAAAATGGGAAAGGAGTTTGGGATTTTTCTAGAACAAAACTTGAGCAGTAGAACAGGTAGAGCAGAGCGGAAGATGGGAGTAAATATTCCAAAAAGCCTTTGAGGGACTTTAAATTCTTAGAAACCTGTTTTCAGTGATGACAAAGCAACTTTAAAGGCCATTTTCATTACATCTTGGATAGGGGTCTGAGGGCTCTTCTCAGCTGGTTTGAGCTTTGGGTTAGCTTGCTAGAGGACTTGGTGGGACCTAGTGCAGGCACTGACAGGAAAAGAGAGGAGTGAGTGGGTGAAGGGGTACCTCGGTACCTGCTACCTCAGCAAGGGGACAATGTTCTGAGAACCAGCTGAGGTTTGGGTTTTTGATTTAGTAATTGGAGAGGAGAAATCAGGTTGCTGAGATGGGAGTGATAGCAGAGAGTCTAGAGCAGAAGGCTGAGGGTGAGGAACTATTGGAGAAGCATAGTACAGGATGTGAGCAAAGGAGGGAAAAGGATTCCACATAGGGAAATTTCCCCCTTTTGAGAACTTGCCGAAGTTAAAAATGTCACGCAGAATTTGAGGATCTAGAGAACCCTCTGGGGGCCATAGTATTTGGTTGTCCAATTGGTAATATGGCCAATGCTGTGTACTGAATTTGATGAGGAGTTTGGGTTCCATCAGGCAGCCCCTGTATGCTCACATTCCCTTGACGTACACAAGAAGTCGGCTTCTCCCCGACACAGCCGTGGCTGTTTGTGGCTTTGATAGTCCGCCAGGCAAACATAGTAATCTAGGCTAGCCAACCTGAATCTGTCTCGCGTGTCCCTGCATACATAATGTTTGTTTCCATTATCTATGTTACAGAAGAGATTTAATGGAATTTTAGTGGGATCCTCTTCATCAGGGATATCTCAATAGGAAAGACCTATACCGAGCTGACAAATGTCTGAGTGGAGAGATGGCCACCAGGTCTCTAAGGGGGCTGTATGTGAGATAGACCATACTTCTTTTCTAGTAGGATTTGTGATCAGCCATTGCTGCTGAACGGGGTGATGAGGGTTAGAACTACTGGTGGCCAAGGGGAGAGTCTATAGTCTTATCCACATAGCGAATACGCAATTTGAAATGGTTACCAGGCTTTTCCAGTTTCCAAAAAGAGTCTGGACACAGCGAAGGCTTGGGATGAGAGGCATGGATCCAAAAAGTGATTTTGTCTACTTTTACCACTTTAGGTTTTATAAGTAGCACCTGGTATGTTCCTTTCTAGTGGGGTTCCAGGGATGACACCTGATGTTGTCTTATGTAGACGAAGTCTCTTACTTGATATTGATTTAGAGTCCCCTCCTCCCCAGGTTGGTAGGCAGTGGCCAGCTGTTTCCACAGGTATCGCTGAGTTCTTTCAATGACTTTAAGTCTGTCAAACAAGGGGGTGTGGAAGTGATCGTTAGGCCTTAGAGTTTGGGTTAGGTCCCTTACTGGATGATGGGCATCATAGAGAATTTCATAGGGGGTGAAGTTACACAAAGAAAGAGAGGGAGTATTTCTCGCATGAAACAGTGCATAAGGCAGGAGCATAATCCAATGTTTTATGCCGGGCTCTAAGCTTAATTTCGTTAAGGTCTCTTTAATGGTTCTATTTATTTTTTCTACCTGTCCTGAGCTCTGGGGTATATAAGCATAATGTAACTTCAAATTAATCCACAGGGTCCCAGTTAACACATGACTTACCTGGGCCATGAACACCAGTCCATTATCAGAATCAATTACCTTAGGCAGACCGTATCTTGGAAAAATATCTTTCAGGATCTTCTTGAAAACCATTTGTTCAGTTTTTTTTTTTTTTTGTGTGTGTGTGTGTGTGTGGAAGGCTTTAGTCCCTCCTGAAAATGTATCTACAAAGACTAGGAGATATTTAAGTCCATACCTTGCTGGCTTAATTTCACTATTGTCCACTTCCCAAAGTTGTCATTTTCTTGTTCCTCATAGGTGCTTTCCTCTAGGAAACTGGAAGGGTAAGCATTAACCAATTGACGGACTCGACAGGCTTTTGTTACCCATTCAGTTATTTCCTTTCGCTGTGAGTCAGTTAGTGGAAAACTCTGTTCTTAATCCTACAGGAATGCCTGCAGTTTCATTGAACCAAGGTGAGTGAGTTGGTGTACATTTTTAACGTAGTGTAGGGCTATCTGTAATTGCAGCCTGAGCTCAGTGAAGTTGAGGCATTCAGTGTCAGTGTCCATAGATGTTATCAAAAACTTCCTGGTGATCAGGGGTCCATTGGAATTGGGCATCTCCCTTTAACACCGGGTATAAAGGAGCAGCTAAGGATGCAAACCCAGGTATCCATAACCTGCAAAAGCCAGCAGTCCCAAGAAACTCTCTGAGTTGTCTCCTGTTAGATGGGGGTGGTATCTACACAATGGTTTGTTTTCTGGGCTCAGTGAGCCACCGTTTACTGCCCCTAAAGAAACAGCCCAGGACGATTACTTCATGGTAGCAAATTTGGGCCTTTTTGGCCGAAACTCTATACCCGAGTTGAGCAAGCTCATATAATAGTGCTTGGGTCCCAGACTCACAGTTTTCCTTGGTGTTGGCTGCCAGTAGCAGGTCATTCACGTATTGAAGCTGGGTGACTTTGGGGTGCATAGTTCTGAAATTGCTGAGATCTCTGTGGAGGGCTTCATCAAAGAGAGTGGGGGAGTTTTTGAACCCCAGTGGGAGTCTAGTCCAAGTTTCTGGGTCTACCCACCCAAAAGCAAACAGCAACTGACTATCTTTATGCAGAGGCAAGCAAAAGAAAGCATCTTTTAAGTCCAGAACAGTATACCATTTCCGCTCAGGGTTCAGACTTCTAAGCAGATTGTACGGATTAGGTACCGTGGGGTGAATGTCCTGCACTCTGTTGTTGATCTCTCTTAGGTCTTTAACAGGGCGATAGTCCCCGGTTCCTGGCTTTTTTTTCTAGTAGCAGGGGAGTGTTCCAGGCCAATTGACAGGGCCTTAGGACCCCTAAGGCCAGATATTTCTGAATATGGGGCCTTATCTCATCTTTAGCTTTTTTTTCTTAGAGGATATTATTTGACATTGATTGGGGAGGCTGAGGTTTTTAACTCCACTGTTATTGGAGGTTGTTTCACGGCCATGCCTAACCCAGCAGTTTTTGCCCAGGCATCTGCGTAATCTGTTATCCATTTCTGGGGTAGCTTGCCTGTTTGATCAGTCTTGGGGGGTGTGAAGAGTGGATGTTCATCTTCTACTAAAATAGTTTAAGCCGTGACTATAGGAGTTTTTACTGAAGAACTTAGAAATTTCATTTGGGGGCCTTCAGGGTTAAAAGTTATTTAGGCCAAGAGCTTTGTGAGCAGATCTCTGCCCATCAATGGGTCCAGGCATTCCTGGATTACTAGGAAGGAGTGATGGATTTTTCCTTTCCCTAGTTCCATGGTCCTCTTAGTAGTCTAAGCCCGATATTTACTGCCATTAGCCCTTTGAACTACAGACCTTTTATTTGATAGAGGGCCCAATGGGGCCTTAAGGGCTGAGTATACTGCTCCTGTATTCATTTCAAAGTTTACTGGGTCCGCTACACTTCAAAAGTTACCCTGAGCTAGGGGAAGGGATCTGAGCCCCAACTTTCTTAGTCATGCTCCAGAGTCAGAATGGCTGGCTGGCGTGACTGTCTCTTTATAGGGCACTCTTTGGCCCAGTGTCCTTTTTTTTTACAGTAGGCACATTGATCTGAGGCCAGGGGTGGCCTCTGGCATGGCCCCAGGTATCCCTTCCTGTCACCTTATGTCTTAATTTCTGGCCTCTTTCTTGTTGTGACCAGGATCTTGGTCAATCCCTTAGTCTGTCTTTTGCTTCTCTCATCCTTCCTTTGCTCCCTTTCTTTCTCCCTGTTTCTCTCTTATAGTATACTTTCTCGGCTTCTCTGACTAAATCTCTCTTTTAAATTTTTTTAATATCTATGGCAGCTTGCCCAATTAAGGCCATCATTACAGATGAATTTTGATCCACTGCCTGAGGATCGAAAGAAGTATATCTCTTATATGTCTCCATAATTCTTTCTAGAAACAAAGAGGGAGATTCATCAGGCCTTTGAATAATTTCTCTTACCATGGCCAAATTAGTTGGTCACCTAGCAGCCCCTTGGAGACCCGCTATTAGAGCCAGGCAATAATTGGACAGATGCTCTTTATCTTCAAAGGTGTTGGGGTTCCAGTTGGGTTGGTTTAAGGGTAAGCTGGCTTTGATTATGTTGGGAAGTTGTGTTGGTCGCCAATCAGGTCCAAGGATATTTTTACTTTAGCTTCTTGGAGGTTTTTCTCTTATTCCTCTGTCATAAAGAAAGTCCCTAGGAGTTGTTGGCAGTTATCCCAAGTAGGCAGGTGTAAAAACGTTGGTGAGTTCTCTGAGTTCTTTTAGCCGGACCAGCTTCCTCCAGGGAAGGAGGGGCTCTGTGTGCCACGGGACAGTCATCTGGATGGTGCTGGGACATCCTAGCTTATTTGAATTGTGGAGAGGCTGAGTCAGAAGCAGGGGAATCACTTAGAGGGTGTTGGGAGTTGGGGGATGAAGGCAGAGGATAAGGAGGGGGAGGAGAGTCCAGTAGAGTCTTGAGACTCAGGGAGAACAGAGGGTGCAGGAGGAGGAGCAGAGAGTTAAAGAGATAGAATCGTGGGGGAAGGAGTAGGAGCGGTGCAGGGACAAGGAAAGGCGTTACCCTTGGAGGAGGAGATTTGCAGAGGTCCTGACAAGTTAAGATATATGGCTGTTGATCTGGATGTCTACGTGGCCCCGGCTAAAAGACAATATCTCGAACTTTTCAAATTAGTGCGAAGTAGGAAGATCCTTCTAGGGGCCATCCGACTACAAAGGTGGGTCATTCTGAGACACAGAATCTGCCAGAACCGGCGTTTTACTGAAAAAGAAAGATTCTGAGCCCTTAAGCAGACTTTGGTCTAGTGATCAAGGGTCAGGAACAGAGGCATTGATGTGCTCTGTCCCATAATGACATCTACACAGACAATAAAAGCAATGACACACGACACAGACAAGACAAGACAATAAAGACAGGCAATGGACGTCCAATACTGAGACCAGGACTCAGTAGCTGGCAAAACATGATGGGCTGGCAATACCGAATCTGAAACAAAATATCACTGAATAGAGGAGACTATTGTTCCTCGATTTCACGAGTTCATCCCCCAGGGACATGGCCTGTGGCTCTGTGACATGTGTGTCAGCCACCGTGGGAGAGAGCTCACGCTCTTTACCAATAGCCATTTTGTGAAACCCTAACCCGAATCCTGAAACCAGAAAGAGGGGCCTTATTTACCCCCAGAGGAGCCCATTGGGGGTCTTTCATCTGTGGCTGCCGGATCTCACTGGGGCCACCAGATGTAAAGATCGGGGGAGGGTCAGTGGAAGAGACCACCAAGAGACTGTCTCGTGCAACAGCAAAGGCTTTTTTGGGAGTCCAGCATGCAAGGGCTCAGAGCTCACTTGAATACAGCAGAGAGCCCTGAGAACAGCTTAAGAAGTGCTTATATATTTTCCTTGGAGAGGGCAGGGAGGGAAGTTTATTGATGGGTAAGGGCGAGTGGGCAGTTTGCGTGCAACTGGTTGACCGAGTACATTCTGCAGTTTGGCAGTTGGGGACAGCACATTCTGGGAACAAGAATAGCAAAGAGTTCTCAAGATTTCAACAGTGTTTTGTTAAGCATGCAGAAAATCAAGATGTGACAAGTACCTATTTTATTAACCTTTCAATATAAGTATGAAAACAGAAATCTAGGGAAGATTTGAAGCCCAGAAGTTCATTGGGCCCTTGATTGGTAAACTTAGCGTTGAATTACATTCTGTAGTGATGTCCCAGAAATATGGATATACAATGGCATAGGACCTTATACCTTCTCGGAGGTCAATTCCAAAACACAGACTCTAAGGGGAATCACACCGAAGTTCAAGCCAAGGTGGACCCAATTATCTCTTCCAACCGCCACACAAATGACCACAATTAAAACCAAAACACTCCCACATGGCACTCATCTTCTTCCATATAGACACTCACCATAACTTCTGGCAAGAAGATTCCATGAGAGGCGCAGCACAAGACAGTGTCCCAAATAAGCTCCCTCTTCCCTCATTTGCCAATAGTCAGGGTGGCCTGGACACCATCCCTGTGAACCAGGAGTTATCAAATAGGTCTGCATTAATACAGCTCTGTTCTCTAATTTGAGGCCTACTGACTGTGGGGTTTAGATTCTTTATTTGAATTGGATTCATAAGAAAACCCAAGAACCTATGGGCTAGCATCTGCAGGGCTTTGAAGAACTCATTTGACCAAATGGATCCCTATTCTCACTTGATGTAGGTAAGGAACCTTACAGAGGAATGTGAGGGACTTCATCCACAGTGACTGATTTTTGGCCATTTTGATTTTGGATCCACACATGGGATCCTTCTTTAGATCCATCAGGTGCTGAGAATCTAAGCCACAGGCTCACAGAGGGTCAAGAGGATAATTCAGACACATCCCTTACAAAGCAATTAAGCAAAGAGCCACAGGTGATGCCCATTCATTTCCGTTTGAAAACTGTTTTCTTCAGGGTTCACAAAGGCGTGGCCTCAGGCAAAGAACTTACTGACATTCAGGGCAACAGAAAAATAGGCAATCAAAAGGCCCATTGCAGGGGTTCTCCACTGAGACTTTCCAGGTCACATCGATATCTGAGTTTTCTGAGATGCTTGCCATTCCCTTCAGCTATCCAGTACATGTCCATATCACAGTGCTTGGAGGTGGTACATATCGTGGACTCAAAAGCATGAGCCTATTTTGGAGAGTGGCTAGATTTCAGGAAGAAAACAGGAACTTAGGAAGATAGCAGGTGTTGCCCATCGATATGGCAAGCCCTAGTGCATTCGTAAATTGGGCAGGATGAATGCTGGGAAACTTTCTACTAGACAGGAAACATCCATTGATGCATTCTCTTTTTCTAATGTCTACAACCACGGACACAGTGAGATACACAGACATAGAAACGCTCGCCTTGTCAAACAACTTACTAGAAACAGTTCACTCCAAACCAAACAAACCGACTTTCCTACCTATTCTCAGAACATGGGACAAAACCACAAACATACATGCACACCCACAAAGGCACCTCCTTCCCCCAAATAGGTCTCTCACTATCCAGAGTGTCCTCTGACTGCTGGGCCATACTATGTTCCCCCAATATGGCCTATTCTGTCTCAGATCTGGTCTCCATGTCCAGCTCTGTGAAGTGGTCAGGAGCCAGCTGTTAGCCACTACCTGCTTTTTTAGGAAACGCCCCTCTTAAGAGTACTCCTGGCATTTGGCCATCCTCACATCAGTAGGTACCAAGAAAGACTGACTCTGTCCTTGCTAAATTGAAGCAAGTGAGACCACTAGGACTGGGACTGGGACTGACTCTGTGTGCCTGGCTTCCTGCATCCCAAGTTCAGAGAGTTCCATTACCAAGGAAGTGAGGTGAGCTTGCATCCTTCAGGATCTGAATGAGGTCACTGCCTTGGCAACCACTTTCAAGCGTACCATGAGAAGGGGCTTACCCTACTTTCTCTGGCACTTTCACAAATTAGAATGGTATATCAACCATAGGCACCAAGAAACAGCTCTCCACACAGGCCTGATTTGGTCCATCTTCTCTATGTTAGGAAGAGAGCCTTTAGTCCGGGGAGCACTGCAGTGAACCTCTGCACTAAAACTATTAGCAAGCACCTGGTGGAGGAGTCCTCCATAGGTAAGTGGCGCCTTTATAACATCTGATATCGGGTTAAGGGAGATCTCTTCTGATGACAGAGATGTGGCCTGGGGAGGCTCACATATACTCCTTTCCAGGAGAGTAACCAGAATCGTTCTGTCCTCTGTTCTGTTCTGTAGGGAATTCCTCTGGAACTGTAGAGAGGGGCTGACGGGCACGCACGCGCTCCTACCCTGGAGCTTTAGCAAGATGTTGCACTGTTCCACTGTTTTTCTGTTTAGGCGCCGGGTTTCTGTTTTTTGTGTTTTGTTTTGTGTTCTATTTTTTTGATTGTTTGTTTGTTTTTGTTTGTTTTGTTGTGTAATTTCAGTGGTAAAAACTTAAGGATTTTGGACATAAAAATGAGTAATAAAGAGAGTAAGCCTGACACCCCTTTGGACTGTGTTTTAGGGAACTGCGATGAACTTTACCCCCCTTTGTTAAGCAGGATGATAGAAGCTCCTAGCTGGCTGCCTGGAGTACACCCATTGCAGAGGGCAATGCCTGCTGGGGACCTAAGAACTGAGCATCTCCCAGGTTAACAAGTGAAACTCCTTTAAAACCCCATTGTCGCTCCAGATCAAGAGAGTCACAACCTTTGGCAGAGTCCCCTGTGTTTCTCCTTTGTTCGCAAAGCAATAAACCTCCCTTTTTCTTTTTCTCAAAACTCAGTCCTCATTATTAAATTGGTATTAATTGGCTTCAAGTTCAGGAATCGAACTTTAATTTATAAATTTGGTACACCCCCTCCACCCCGGAACTTTGTGAGAGCTGTCTACTGAAATATTAGGAGATGAAGCATGCTTGGTGTGGAACTGAACAAGGGGAGATAATCCTGTAAGTAAATGGAGGGACTGAGGGACTCCCAGCAGCTGCCAAATCCCTGTTGATTCAGGGAATTACCTCCTTCCTTCCCGCACTGTAAGAATTATGCCACCTCTGTCTTGTTAAAAAAAAAGAAAAAGAAAAAGGGGACACTAAATGCAGTGAAGTCACCATGGAGACACTTTATTTTACATTTCAGGTTGCCCCTCTGTTAAAACATGTGGTCCCCCCCCTGTGGATATCTATGGTGCACACTGGTGTAGGAGATTTTTCTCTTATCTGCTCTGGTTTAAAGGGTTCTCTCTGACAGCCATAGTCTGGACCTCCTTTCTGTCTGTCTTGTGTCTTTGTATCTGGCCCTTTAAGACATGTGCAATAATGTGTTGATATTATAAATTGTTTCTTGGCAATGATCTTAGCTGAATGTATATCTAAATGATGATGTTTTATTTTAACAAGCTGGTATCTGAATGGGTTTTTGAAGCATTGCACAATCTTGCAGTTAAAACTCGGGTTTAGGTAATTGTTTAGTTTATGATTTCAGATAATTCATGCCAGAGAACTTAAATACTAAGGATGGAAAACTAAAGAACTCTACTTCCAAGTTGGCAAGTAACTTCCCAATCATACAGTCTTTTTTTCCACCAATTTTGAATTGGATAGCCTGGGAAAATATCACTGTGTGTACCACTGCATTAATTTGGACAAGGATAGTAAATCATAGAATGGTATCTGTTGACAAAACAAGATGTAAAGATATAAAATTTTGTGAATTGTATCTTAAATTTGTATCATAATTTTCAACATCCGAACCTCAAAATTATGGTTAAAATGCCTTAGGCCTGAGGTGTCTGCTCAGAATAGCAGTTTTTCCTGCTTCTTCCAGACCTCAGCCATGACTTATGTTGAAATGTAAATGAAAGAAGACTGCAAGCTTAGTAGGAGACTGATTTGAGGCCTAAGGGAAAAAAAAGGTAAATTGTATGGTATTTACTAATTACTAGCCAGTCACTTTTTCTAGGACTCTTTTTTTTTTCCTTAGATACTTTTTTTTTGAGCTCATGATTTTGAGCATACAGACCTAGGTTAATGTTTTTCAGATCAGTTCTATCTTTGACCAACTGTAGACTTTTTGAAACATTGCAATGGAGATTTCACCTGAGAAAAGCTACAAGGCCTTTACTATTATTATGTGTGTACACTTTTGTTATGTGTTGTATGTCTATATATACATATGTCCGTATATCATATATATGATACACAAATTAACATATACAAGGAGCACTCATAAAAAAGTGCTCATTAAAAAAATTTAAAAAGGAGATCCAAAGATCTTTAATTCACGTGATTTAAATGTTTCAATTTAAATTGGATAAACAGATAAAAATCAATGTCTTTAAATTTAAGCTTACAAATTTTTCTAGGTGTTCAAAAATCTAATAAAATATTAATATCAACAAAATGTCTAATATGCCTTGGTTCTAGGACCTTTCCTTCAACATAAAAATGGTTTACACTGTTCAACACATTTCTCTAATATTTTGATAAATAAGTAAAGTAAATTTGATATGGGATTACTCATTCATGAGTACTTTTGTTAGATATCTGATTGATTTACTAAGGTCTGAATAAGTTTTTATTAAAGTCTGTATAAGAATATAAAAATCAGTCATGTGTTAATGAGACAAAAATTTCTTAAAACATAAGTTTACCCATAACGTTGTGTTTATTAAGTTTTATTTTCTCTAGAGCAAGCAACCATAAAAATTAAACAACTGATTAAATAAGAACTGTTATTTTAGAGCACTGTACTGCCATTGCTTTAAAAGCTAAACTTGGTTAATGTAGAAACAACAATGTAATTGTGATGCTATCAATGTTTTCATATCTTATAGGTATGCAAGTCTGTAAGGTAGAAACTTTAAAACAGCATTATATCAAGCTGGTGCTCTGAAGTTGTATGGTAAAAAATATATTGGGGATTTATTTACCTGTTATCAATAAGATATGTAAACTTTTATGTTACTTTTTACATTGGGGAACAATTTAAATGTATTTTTTAGTTAATGAGAGCCTAATCGATGTAAAGGTTAAAAACTTTCAGCCCTTCTTTAATTCATGTTTTAAATGTGATATCATATGGTGTTAGCTAATGTTCATGTGACCTCAAACAATTTATGTAAACTTTGTCAAATGATATTTAAAAATAAAGATTAGCTTTAGAACTAAAATACTTAAGATTTATAAAGAGCCCTGCCTTACCTGAGATAAGGCTCTGTGTCCCATCTTACAACATGTGAGAATGACTACGAAACTAGTAGGTTAGATAATATTTCTTTAAAGTTATGTTAAAAAGTTGGTTTTTTTTAAGGTCAATATTCCTAGGATCTCAAACAGGGGATATAATGTATAACTCAGCCAAAAAATTCAGGGTAGCTATTACACAAGCTAAGTATTTTTACTTTTGTTAATTTTATTTGGAAATTTTCTTATAAGTGATCTAAAGATTCTCTGTTACTGTTTTACAAACGTGTTGCTTTAAGAACACAACATGGGTTTATTCAAGATAATAAGTCATTACTTACAATACAGACAGAATAATACAGATCCCAATTAATAAAAAGATAATTATATATCTTTTTAAAGCCCAGTACTCTTAATATAAGGCTGTTAAAATTTATTTGCTGGATGTTTAAGATTAGGATTTAAAATTAAAGTTAAATGAAAAGGGCCAAGAAAACCAATATTTGGCTTTTGCCCTCTGAGTCAGTCTGAATCCAGAGAACAGGGAACTTCTCTAAAGAGCTTTGAAACTCTAAGCCACATAACCTCCTCCTGATCAGGGAGATTAATGAGACCACTGGAGAACAGAAAGCCAATCAGTGTATTTGTTACGAAGAGGAGAGTCATCAAAGAAAGGAGACATCCCTGATGCTTCCGAGGGAAGCCAAATGGTCAAGCAAGATCTGGACCCACCTAGCGCAAATGGCACTAGCAGAACTGAGAATCTGCTCTCAAGTTTCCCCAGAATTGACTCCCATAAAAACTCAGCTGACTGTTAACAATAGATGGAAACAAAAGTCAGTTTGACTGCTTCATCTTAAACACTTAGCAAAGACAGTTAAGAACAAAATACATCCATTCCTGGGTATTTTAAATTATAATAATAATAATAATAATAATAATAATAATAATAATAAAATAATAATATAATTTTAAGGTATGCACTTTATGTTTGCCTCCCAAAATAAGTAAGACTGGTGGCTACAAAGAAGAATTCTCAGACAGGAATGTCTGATACTTATAAAAAGAGAATATCAAGAAGGCCTGCCACAGGGAGAAGTTTTCAGTTTAAGGCCTACAGATATTCCTAACCTACACAGGTAGGCTTGGTGTTTGCTAGTACAATTATCCAGCCCTGAGTAACAGAATTAAAGGTTTCTCTAAGAGACACAGAGGTCATACTAGTAAAAGGATTTTACAAGATCAGATGACATTAAATTATTAAACTGTATCTTATGGGGAGGGACAAGTGTAACAGTAAAAGTTAAATATTAAGTTGACAGTCCTGATAACTGGGGATATTAAAGACTGGTGAGGGAACTTCTATACAGTGACATGTTCCAGCTGCTGCAACATTTTTTCAGTACTCATGGTTCTTGTTTCTCTCATAGAAGAACCCATCCCCAGATGACTTTACAACCTGTTCTTCCCCAATCAGACTTCAAACCGAACTGACTTCTAAAAGGCAACTTATGTCCCTCAACTGACTTCTAAAAGGCAACTAATGTCCCTCATGCCATGCCCACTCACGTCACCCTGTCTCATTTCAGAAGAAGAAAAAATAGTGACACCACTCTTCTTACAACAATGGAGAGAAAGATAAATAGACTATCAATATAAGTAATTAATTAAGTCAGGTAAAATCAGGGAGATCGGTTTTGGGTGAGTTCTAAAAATTTGGAGACTCTTACCTGAGGGATTAAAATTTCCTCAGTGCTCTTCCCATAATCAATCAAATATTTGAAAGGGACACAAAGAAAAGGGGGGAATGATAGACCCATCCTGATCTTTTATTAAAATTGGGAGCCATCTTGCCAAAAAGCCATGAAAAGATCATTTTGGCTTTACCATAAATTACTTCAAATTCTAAACCTTCTTGGAATGCCTGCCCACGCCTTGAACTCACCCATGCACGGCTCTCTGACCAGATAGGAGCCCTCTCTGAAACTTTAGTGACACATCATAAATATTTGCCTTCTCTGTCCAGACAACAACCCTCTCTGAGGCTCTAATGGTCTTCATGAACTGATGTAGGGACAGCAAAAAAAAATGTAGACTGCCATTAGTGTGATGTTTGTCAGAGTTCTGTTATATGTAAACCCCCTTTTGTGTAATTTTCAGGGCTATTAAGCTGCCTGTAGGAAAGCTGGGGTTGCTGTCTTATTCCCGCCATTTTGTGAGGGAGAGGCAGCACAGCCGGTGGAAATAATAAGCGTAATTTAATTTGATTTTAATTAGAGTCAGTGGTCTTTTCTTGTGTCCTGGTCTAACAGGTAAACACTCCAAAAACATGGAGCTCTGCTGGCCTAAACACTTCTTGAGAAACTTCCTCTGAGTTTGGGCACTTGAAATATATGTTGTTGTAAGGAGCTTTAGCTTCCTTTCTAGTGATACCATCAAAGCTGAGTCTGCATCTATGTGACCTGGAGGACATGGTTTCTTGTATTCTAATGAACATGAGGCAGCAGTGCTGAATTTTCTCTTTGTAGGTAAACTGTGGCCACTGGATGCTAAGTGTATCCCCGTGTGGACTGTGAAGCCATTTGGTCATCCTCCACTTTTTGTGGTGTTTCTTGCTGCTGTACTGGGAGTTTGGTATATGCTTTATGAAATACAACGAGTTCAACTGGAAACCAGTGTTTGAGGGAGTTCTGTCACTTGTGGTGGGTCAGGGTCTGAAGGAGAAGGCACCAACCAGGCTTTTATCTCACAGAGCTTGCCCCCTTGTCCATAGAAATCTGACTCTGAACTTAGCCCAGAAATCTCTCCATATAACATGATGCCTTTACATAGAAGGGTCTGCTGGCTGCACCATGTCAGTCACAAACCTGAAGGTTTGTGAAGGCAATGGCAAATCCTCATGGCCACACCACAGATGTATTATCACACACCTACCCACCACTGCAATAGGCCCACTACTCAGAAGGCTCCAACTTACTGGGATCTTTGTTCTACACCATTTTCATGAAACCCGGTCAATCATGGCATTCTCTGGTACACTCATGATCAGCAACAAGACATCTAAAGGTTCTCCAGTGCCACCTGGTTAAGGGAATTTCAAAGATTTCATTGTATTTATCTAGCCATTTTTCATGGATGAAGTTGGAGGCACTGTGGGTTTCAGTTTATTCAGGAACTATTAAATGGTGAGGAAGCTATTTTCAATGAATTCTCTGGAGAAATCTCACAGGCAAGTCTTCCCATAGAGTGGTCAAAAGGTCACATGAAGCCAGGCCCATTGAGGTCTTTAATGTGACGTCCATTGGTGTTCTGACTGTCAACTATGGCTGCCAAATCTTTCAGAATAAAATCATGTGATATCCTAGCTGAGATTCCAAGGCTTGGTGGAAAGCCACCCTGGTATTTGATCTCAGTTTCCAAGGGCGAATCCCATGCGTGGCCTCCTAAAATCTGAACACAGTTTATGGCAATATTTCTCTGAGATCAGTTCCAGAACTCAGACTCTAAGGGGAATCACACCAGAGTTCAAGCCCAGATAGACCCAGTCATCACTTCCAACCGCCAAACAAATGACCACAATTAAAACCAAAACACTCCCACAAGGCCCTCATCTTCTTCCATATAGAAACTCATCATAACCTGTGGCTGGAGGTTTCCATGAGGGGCTCTGCCCAAGACAGTGTACAAAATAACCTCCCTTGCACGTCATTTGCCTAAAGTCAGGGTTGCCTGGACACCCTTCCTGAGAACCAGGAGTGATCAAATAAGCCTGCCGTAAATACTGCTCTGATTCTCCATTTTGAGGCCTACTGACTCTCGGGTATAGATTCTTTATGTGAATTGGAATCATGAGAAAACCCAAGCACCTATGGGCTATCCTCTGCAGGGTTTGAAGAACTCATTTGACAAAAAGGATCCCTATTTTCACTTGATGGAGATCAGGAATCTTACAGAGGAAGGCGAGAGTCTTCGTCCACAATGCTTTTTTGGCCATTTTGGTTTTGGAAGCACACATGTAATTGTTCGTTAGATCCATCAGGTGCTGAGAATCTATTCAACAACCTCACACATGGCCAAGAGTCTGATGCAGACATATCCCTTTCCAAAGCAATTAAGCAAAGATCTACAGGTGATGCCCATTAATTTCCATTGAAAACCGTTTTCTTCAGGCTTCACAAAGGGGTGGCCTGAGGCAAAGACCTTTCTGACATTCAGGGCAACAGAACAATAGGTAAGAAAATGGCCCAAGGCAGGGTTTCTGGAATGATATCTGAGTTTTCTGAGATGATCCCATTCCCTTCAGCTATCCAGTACATACCCATGTCACAGAGCTTGGAGGTGGTACATGTCTTGGAAACAAAACCATGAGCCTATTCTGGAGAGTGGCCAGAATTCAAGAAGAAAACAGGAATTTAGGAAGACAGTGGTTGTTGCCCATCCATTAGGCAAGCCAAAATCTATTCATAAATTGGGCAGGATGAATGCTGTGAAGCTTTCTACTATTCAGGACACATCCATTGATGCATTCTCTTTTCTTATGTCTACAACCACGGACACAGTGGGATAAACAGACATAGAAACACTCGCATTGTCAAAAGACTTACTAGAAACAGTCCACTCCAATCCTAACAAACCGACTTTCCTAACTATTCTCAGATCATGAGACAAAACCACAAACTCACACCCACACCCACAAAGTCACCTCCTTCCCTCAAGTAGGTCTATGACTATCCGGAGTGTCCTCTGACTGATGGGCCATAGTATGTTACTCCAAAATGGACTGTCCTATGTCAGATCTGGACTCCTTGGGCAACACTGTGAAGTTGTCAGGTGCCAGTGGTGAGACACTACCTGCTTACTCAGGAAAGGCCCCTCTTCAGACCTTCCTGGCATTTGGCCATCCTCACATCAGTAGTTACCAAGAAAGACTGATTCTGTCCTTGGTAAATCCAAACATGTGAGGCCATTGGGACTGGGACTGGGACTGCCTCTGGGTGCCTGGCTTCCTGGATCCCTAGTTCAGAGAGTTCCATCACCAAGAAAGTGATGTAGGCAACTTCCTTCAGGAACTGAATGATGTCACTGCCTTGGCAACCACTTTGTCCTAACAGTTGCTTCCAAGTGTCCCAATGGATGGAGTCTGCCCCTACTTCCTGTGACAGTTTCACAAGTTTGAATGGTATATCAAACATAGGCACCCGGGAACAGCTCTCCACACAGGCCTGGTATTGTCCACCTTCTCTACATTAAGAAAAGAGAGACTGCTTCAGACACACCCCTTCATCCTGACCAGGTTGTTTGTCGTGGAAGATGACTTTTGCTCTCTCAGGTCCTTCATAGCTTCCTATATCTTCCCCAGGGTTCATTTCTGCATGGACATTTTCATTTCTCAGGAGGTGGAAGATTTCTTACATTCCTGTATTGTAAGACCAACTCTGTCCCTGCTTTTCTGTAAAGTTAGATTGAGGGAACAGAGTATGGTTAGGGTTAATAACATGTTTGATTTGGCTTAGGAATCATTCTGCTGGATGAATAATGTTATTGGGAACCTGCGATATTTATAAGAATATATAGAGTGGAAACATATGTATGAAAACAGAAATCTAGGTAAGATTTGAAGCCCAGAAGGGCATTGGATCCTTGATTGGAATACTTAGGTTTGAATTATGTTCTGCACATGTGTCTCAGATAAATCTATACACAATGGCATAGGACCTTGTACCTTGGATGATTGAATGTCAAAGAGAACATCCAGTCAAAAAAGGATAGTTGGTAGGATTAGGAAGATAGTTGGTAGAATTAGAAAAAAGAGTGAGTATAGGATTTGGACAAAAAGTTCTTTAGCAATAGGGTTTCGGGTAGAGAGAAAAAGTAAATGTCAGCACATGTGAAGAGTCAGTCACAATGATGAACTGGTGAAAATATGTAGGAAAGCAGATATCAATAGAGACATTAGAAAATCAGGCAAATGATAAAGTGATTGATAGGATTAGACATTTTCAACAGGCTTGAGTTTGAATAAATAATCTTAGGAAGTAACAAATATGTAGTCACCAATAGGATTGACATTTGAGAGCATTAGGCAACCTGGACATGGGTGATTTTCATCATCCATACTCATATTCCATTTAGGCTTTGGTACAGTCATAAGTGTGACTTTGCATTTTGTTGCCAGAATATTACTGTGATAAAATGTATATGTAGATCAGGTGACATGAGTATTTGTTGCACCATTTCTGAGAGCAATATTTTGAAGAGATATAAATTAGTATTGGGGGCACAAATAGGTGTACCATGTGTGTATGAATATAGAGAGAATGCATGAATAGACCATACTGTGAATAAATAATATAACTGTTTCCAAATTTAGAAATTGGAATAAATTGATATCCCAAAATACACAGGAAATCTTATATTGATATACATACATTCATTCCAACCAGTTATACATCTAATGGTAATATTAGGGTTGTAGTTTATCATAAAATGTGTGTGAGTTTTGCTTCCAAATTGATTATGGAAATCGAAAATAATGTGTTTGGAAAGAAGTCTCATGAAATAACCAGTCAAAAACAAGGAGGAATACATGTGTTCTGAAGCAGGAAGTGATTGAATGTGTTACAAATGTCTTTAAATTTGTGAACTTGTGGATGAAATGTATATTCTACGATGTATAAAAACTGAAGAAATAGTAATGTACCAGTGTTGAATTAAAATGAACATCAAAATACACATCATGTCCCATAGAAATCTACTTTCATTGATGTTAAATTGGGTCAGTTACTGTAGAAATATAAGGCATTGTTTGCACCATTCACTGAAGTGAGTTTTCAGTACTAGGAAACAAATATGTATTTCAGGTGGATGAATATTTCTAAAAACAATCTTATGAAAAGTTGATTACAAAACCACATACATGAACATGAGTGAATTATTTGGGGAGTGTATAATAAGACACATATATTTCATATTTTGAAAATTATATATATATATATATATATATATATATATATGTATATATATATACATATATATATATATCACACAGATACATTAGAAAGTAGCTATATATATGCCAATCAAAATTCATCATGAAATAAATATCATTCACAGATCCAAAAATATTAATTTTACTGAACATGGATTTATGTATAATGTTTTTCAACTAAGAAGCTCACTCATAGTTTGAATTTTCAGTTCCATAAACATTTAGGAGGAGTGATGACTTCTCATACTTTGTATCTCCCAAGTTAGCCACCTCACAAAAATGTATGTGTGATACCAGGTAGGATTTCATATGTGCATATAAAAATACATGTGCTGAATTGGCTACAGAAAAAGGGAGACAGAAATTCACATATGTGTTAATTTTAAAAACACATGGAGAACTATTTCAACAAAAAATTAACAAGATTTATAACTCCTACCCTATATCATGCAAAAGGCAAGACCAACTATACTCCATGCCTCCTCTCAACTGCTTGTATTTCTATTCTGCTTGGGTTATTTTTCTCCATCATATTAGGATTAGTAGTCAGAGTCTAGTAGGGTATGTGTTAGTGTCAGGGATTCAGTATTTTGAATGGAAAATTGAAAAATGAATCCAATGTGTATGTGAATATGTGCTACACAAAAATCTTCCCACTCTCATCCAGAACAATGCCTTGACAACACCTACGGCCCAACTATGACACAATCAGAGGAGAAGAGTTAGAAAATCCGTGAATACATATCTAGAATGGAATACGATCAGGAGTTCACAACCTTGTAAGTGGTAGAGGAGTTTCCAAAAGTAAGGGACAGGGTAAACCCTCCACAAACATGAAGGTCTGCTGGCCTAGAGACTTCTTGAGAAACTGCCTGTGAGGTTGGGCACTTGAAATAAATGTTGTTGTCAGGAGCTTTAGCTTCCTTTCTAGTGAGACCATAAAAGCTGGGTCTGCATCAATGTGACCTGGAGGACATGGTTTCTTATTTTCCAATGAACATGAGACAGCAGTGCTGAATTTTCCATTGTAGGTAAACTGTGGCCCCTGGGGGCTAAATGTCTCCCTGTGTGGACGTTGAATCCATATGGTCATCCTCTATTTTCGTGGTGTTTCTTGCTGCTGCACTGGGAGTTTGATATTTGCTTCACAAAATACAAGGAGTTCAACAGGGACACAGTGCGGGAGGGATTTCTGTCACGTGTGGTGGGTCAGGGTCTGCAGGAGAATACAAGAACCAGGCTTCTATCCCACATAGCTTGCCCCCTTGACCATTCCAACCTGATTCTGAACAATGTCCTGAAACCTCTCTGTGTAACAAGGTGCCTTTACATATAAGGGTCTGCTGGCTTCACCATGTCAGTCACAAGCCATTTGGAATCCAATGACAGATCTACATGGCCCCACCACAGATGTTTTATCACACACCTGCCCACCATTGCTCTAGGCCCACTACTCAGCAGGATCCAACTTTCTGGCATCTCTGTTAAACACCATTTTCATAAAAACCAGTCAATCAAGGCACTGTCTGGTATACTCATTGTTGGGAAAAGTATAAACGGCAGCCATACCCCAGAGAAAAACCCCAACATGGTGCCTAAGAACTTCTTCTTCCTACCTTCTTTTTTCTGCAGTGGTGCGAAATGTTCACATCCGTGTGAACTCTCCCGCTGGCGCCAATTTGAAATCTCGCTGGTGGGGAACCTTAGCCCCAATAAGAACTAATTCCTAGGCTCCAGAGCTGATATCTGAAAGAACTTACCAATAAACGGTTTGCCTGCCATTTATCTAAGTCCTTCCATCTTCCCCTTAGTTCTATATTAGCACACAGCTTTTTGCAATAAAATTGGAATTCTCCCAGCGAAGTGCCTTTGCGTGGGAAGTTCTTTCATTCTGGTAACCCGTGTGAGGATACGGGTGAGCTCTTTCTAACAAGAGCCCCGTCCCCTGCTCCGCCGAGACACTCCACCCTGGTCCGCTCTTTTCAGACGCTGGCTTCCTGCACTCACCACAGATGTGAAATATTAAGCCTCCCCTGACCCTGGCTCTCCAACTCCCTTCCGGCTACCGCTGGTTTTGTGACCCTGATCGTCCGGCACACTCTAGACGCCCTGTAGGGGTCAAGGAATTCCTGCCACTAAGACCTTTACTGGTCGCAGTGGACCCTCTGGTGATCCGTTTTCCTTTGGGGCGTGAGGCTTCTGAGTTTAGGCTCTGTGGTTTTTTCTCCTCTGCTGCCGCTGCTGCTGCTGGCTAGAGTTGCTGTTTGCTGCGGGGCTGCTGTGTCTGGCTGAAGCTGCCTCTCTGCTCGGGGAAAACTGAACTCCCGTCCTGGAACTGCATTCTGCCGGAACCGGAGTTCTGTTTTCATTACTGACTTTTTCCGCTGCGTTCAAAAACTTTCCTGACGTCAGGTTACCCGTGGCTCCGAACCCATTGGCTCTCACAGATCGCACTTCACTGGTGACGACCAGGTAGTGCCCTCTGTATTTCCTCATGACGGCTGGTCATTTGGGGGACGCCCACCTGACCCCAGTTTGCCCTGAGCTTCCTGGAAGCCATTCCAGCCCGGGTTTTCTCTTTGTCTCTCTCGCTTACTCTTATTCTCTCTCTCTCTCTCTCTCTCTCTCTCTCTCTCTCTCTCTCTCTCTCTCTCTCTCTCTCTTCCTTCTCTCCCTGTGACTATGGCACCTATTCATCTGTACCTGAAGCCTCACCTCTCAAATGTTTAATACAAAATCTGGCCACACTCTCCCTCACACCAGACATCAAGCCCAAACTTCGAATCAAATTCTGTACCCAAGATTGGCCTACATATCCACTGGATAATGGCAATCATTGGCCTCCAGAAGGCTCCTTACATCCAAACCTCCGCTGGGACCTTTTTAAGTACTGCCAGCATCTGAAAAAGTGGAGTGATTCCCTGCATTTAAGGTTTTAGCCTTCTCACACAGCACCCTGTCGCTGCTCCTCCTGCCCTCCCTCTCAGGTCCTCCTTGTTTGCAAACCCTTCTCTTCCCCTACTTCTACTCCTGACTTCACAGATTCTTCCTCATTCAACCCAGCAGATGAACCCCCACCTTATCCCCCAGTCCTATCTGCCCCTTCTCTCCCGCTATACCTTCCTCTTCCTCTGCCTAATTCCATGGATCCTCAGCCTTCCATTTCATCCTCCTCCCCTCCGCCCTCTTCTGCCTGCTCCACCTTCTCCTCTTCCAAAGAGACACTCCCTTCCCCTCCCTCTCCTTCTTGTCCGCCTCCTGCCTCTTTCAGTCCTCTTGTTACCAGGTCTAAGGGACTCCTTCCCACCCCCAAGACAATCGCACCCTTTTGTGAGGTAGCTGGTCCCGAGGGTGTCATCAGAGTCCAAGTGCCCTTCTCCATGTCAGACATTACTCAGCTAGAGAGGAAGTTAGGCTCATTCACCACTGACCCCACCACTTACATTCGGGAGTTTCAATGGGTCCTGCAAGCATATAGCCTCACTCATCATGACATCTACATGCTCTTGGCCAATACACTTCTCCCTGAGGAAAGGCAATTGGTCTGGGAGCTAGCCCAAGCCCATGCTGATGAAAATCATAGGACCAATCCTAGCCACCCCACAGGCCCTCATGCTGTCCCAGAGCAGGATCCTCTATGGGATTACAACACCCCTGAAGGCTTACAGTCTAGTGACCTTTTTACATCCTGCCTCTTGGCGGGCCTGAAAAAGACCATCCGCAAGGCTGTTAACTTTAAAAAGGTGCAGGAGGTCATTCAAAGGAAGGAGGAAACACTTTCAGAATTCCTGGATAGACTAACCAAGGCCCTTCAACAGTACACAAACCTCAACCCAGAGACCCCTGATGGCCGTCATGTCTTAATGACATATGTTCTGGCCCAAAGCTACCCTGACATTAAAGCCAAGCTTAAAAAGCTTGAACAGGGCCCTGCTACTTCTTAGACCAAAATCCTCGCTGTCGCTTTCAAGTTTTTTTATGATAGAGAGGATGAAAGTGAATGCCATAGGTAGAGGGCTGAAAATGACAAATTCCAAATGTTGGCCCAGCTCATTCAGAGAAGGCCATCACCACGCCATCCCAATATGACACCCCCGGGAGCTTTCTTCAAATGTGGTAAGGAGGGACATTTGGCCAGGGATTGTCCTTCACTGAGGACACACTACAACCCCTGCCCAAAATGCCATCAAAGGGGAGACTGGGGGGCAGACTGCCCAACAACCCGAAAGGGAGGTTGGTCAACCGCCCGGCAAGCACAGCCTCTCTTGGGCTTGGCAGAGGAGGATTGACGGAGCTCTGGGCTTTCCCTCCAGACTATTACCATCAAGAATCAAGATCCTAGGGTTACCTTCCTGGTGGATGGATGCTTCATTACCTTCCTCTTGGATACTGGTGCCGCTTTTTTGGTCTTAAGGGAGTATTGGGGTTTTACCACACACTCAAAAACTCCTATTGTCAGGGTAGGAGGTAAACAGATTTTCCCTCAAACCCCCCCATCATGTTATATGCAGGGATCCCTTTTGTCCTTCACTCACTTCTTTCTCGTTATGAGCCATTGCCCCATTCCCCTTCTGGGAAGGGACATACTCTCACTATTAAAAGTCACCATTCACATATCACCCCACACCTCTCCTACCTCTCATTTCCTCATGATGTTCCTAGGGGCAGACACACCTCCTTCATGCACTCTCACACGACTCTCTAAACCAGTTAAGCCTGAGGTTTGGGACACAACTACACCCTTTATGGCTAAATGCAGTCCTATTCATATTGTCTTACGGGACCCTTCAAGATATATGAGTCAACCACAATGTCCACTCACAACCACAGCCCTCCTCGAATTAGAACCCATCATCCAGCATTTATTACGAAAGGGGTATCTTAGGCCTACACACTCTCCTTTCAACACCCCCATTCTGGCACTTAAGAAACCTAATGTGTCCTACAGGCTGGTTCAAGACCTTCTCCTTGTCAACTCCTCTTTGGTCCCCATCCACCTGCTAGTGCCCAACCCTTACACCCTCCTCTCTCAGATCCCTGCCACTACTACCCAATTCTCGGTCCTAGATTTAAAAGATGCATTCTTTTCTATTCCCTTGATCTCAGAATCTCAGAATATCTTTGCTTTTACTTGGACTGACTCTCACATCCACCATTCTCATCAGCTTTCCTGGACTGTCCTCCCACAGGGATTCAGGGATAGCCCCCATCTCTTTGGCCAAGTTTTTGCCCAGGACCTCACATCCTTTCACCCGACCTGTCCTGACTCTATTCTCCTTCAATATGTCAATGACCTTCTTCTATGTAGTCCCTCTGGGAACACTCTCAATCCCACACCGCTCAGCTTCTTAATTTCCTAGCAGACAAGGGATATAGGGAGTCTCCCCACAAGGCCCAGGTTTCCCAGTCTTCTGTCACCTCTCTTGGTTTTTGCCTTACACCCGGGAAAAAGGAAATAACACTGGATAGGAGGCAACTCCTCTCTGATCTTCCAGTGCCCCATATGAAAGCCAAAATACTATCATTCCTAGGATTATCAGGTTATTTTAGGGCCTGGATCCCAAATTATTCTCTTCTATCCAAATCCCTGTATGACCTAGCAAATGGACCCCCAGTGAATCTCTTGTCTCCTCCCCCATCTACCACTTCCGCAGGGTTCAGCAACTCCTCTTAAAGGCACCTGCCCTTCACCTTAATGATCTTTCAAGACCATTTCATCTATATGTCCATGAAAAAGGGGGGCAAGCACTTAGGGTCTTAGGTCAAAACTATGGGCCTACATTTGCACCTGTGGCATATTTTCCAAGAAACTAGACTCTACCATCCGTGGGTGGGCCCCTTGCTTAAGAGCTCTGGTTGCTGGACAAATTTTACACAAAGAAGCCTCTAAGCTGACTTTTGGGGCACCTTGAACTATCCACTCCCCACATCACTTGAAAGATCTTTCAGCTTATAAGGGCCTTCAAACCCTTCCTCCATCCAGAGTTCTGTCGCTCCTCACTTCCATTCTGGAAAACCCTAATATTACTTTCCTCCCCTGGTCTGCACTGAACCCTGTCTCACTGCTCCCAATGACTCTCACGTCTAACACACCAACTCATAATTGCTTGGAAACCTTAGATGATTTCCTCCCCTGTCATTCTTCCATATCTGAGGAACCACTCACCAAGCCTGACCTTATCTGGTTTACTGACAGCAGTTCCTTTAGGCAGAACGGCACTCATTACTCTGGATACGCTGTAGTTTCAGCCATTGAGATTATAGAGGACAAAGCTTTGCCTTCAAAAACTATCAACCAGCAGATTGCACTTATAGCAGCCACTCGTGCCTGCCTTCTAGCACAAGGCAAATCTCTCACCCTCTATACTGATTCAAAATATTTCTTCCAGATCTTATTATCCCATGCTTCAATATGAAAGGAGCGAGACCTAGCTACCACCAAAGGTAATGCGAACACTAATTCGGCTCTTATAACCAATCTGATAGAGGCCTCCCACTTACCCAACCAGTTAGGTGTTGTCCATTGTAGGTCCCATAAGAAGGACGGCTCTCTTATCACTGAGGGCAATGCCAAAGCTGACCAGGCGGCAGGAATGACTGCTGCCACTTCCAATTATGGCCTCCATGGGGGACATATTATGGCCACTTTAGACAGCTTATCTGAAGCCCCTACTTCTTCCAGTAAGAACAAGGATCTTTTCAAGTTTCTTCATACTCTACACCATTCCAATTCTCAGTCTTTGACCCTTTTTTAACAGAGCTTCTTCTTTCTCAACCCTTCTGACATAGCCATGCTAGAGAATATAGCCTCTAATTGTCAGATCTGTCAGCGGACCAACACTCATACTCCTTTAAGGCCCAAACCTTTCCCTTTCCACCAAGCCCGGGGACACATTGCCGCTGCTGACTGGCAAGTAGACTTCACCAACATGCCCACAGTATGGCACACTAAATACCTCCTTGTCTTTGTGGACACTTTCTCTGTTTGGGTTGAGGCATTTCCCACTTCCAATAAAAAGGCTTCCACTGTAGCTTAAATCTGACAGACATCATCCCCAGGTTTTGTATGCCCACTTCCCTACAATATGACAATGGCCCTGAGATTATTTCTAGGATCACACAAAAGGTCTCTCAAGCCCTCTCCTTCAAGTGGCATTTCCACTGTCCATATTACCCCCAGGCTTCAGGGAAATTGGAAAGGGTAAATCGTACTCTGAAGGAAGTCCTTACCAAATTGACAATGGAATTAAACTTAGACTGGGTCAAAATCCTTCCCTTGGCTTTGCTTCAAATCAGAAACCTAAGAAACCATATTTACTGTCTCCCTTTGAGATAATGTATGGAAGACCTCTTATACGCCCTGGGTTGGTCATTTCACAAGGACCTCTCACCCGAGATTTGTCTTTGCCTCTCTCATTTCATCTCCGCTCGGAACACTGGAAATATCAAAACTGGCTTCTTCCGGACCCAGTCTCCTCTCCAAACACTCCTCCCTTAACACCTGGGAGTCTAGTCTATTATAATACCCCAGAGGAGAAAGGGACTCTTGCACCAAAATGGGAAGGCCCCTATCCTGTCATTCTCTGTACCCCCACCGCCGACAAACTCTCCTTACCAGACAACCGTCTCACTCCCTGGATTCCCATTTCTAGGTTGAAGCCATATCACCAGGAGGCCCCACCTGCTAACGACAGGACCACCCCAGAGGAACTCCAAGAATCACCTCCTGAACCTCCCCTTTACTCCTGCTTTCCACAACCATCTCACCCATTTAAGTTGCGGCTCACACGGAGTTCCCTGCAGCCCAATTCCTCTTAAAGAAGGCACAATGAGCTCTCCCAACACCCTAGTCTTCTCTAACTGCTTGTTTTTTGTGCTCTGCTTCTTTTTTGTGCTCTGTTGGGACTTGTCTTTACCCTCCTAACCTACCATGTATTTATTCACTCTTCGGGAACGATACTCAGAACATGGCATGCAGAAGATCTGCGCAGTGGATGCAACTACTTGCTTCATCCACAACTGCACCTCTATTTCCCTAAAATTGTCACCTTCAAGGACCTTCGTCCCTGGTAGCTGGAACTGGCCTTTTATTTGCTTCCTTTTTAATCAAACCAAACTATTGTCATTGGTGGCCTGAGATATATAATGGGTGTCCCTATTGGTCATGCAGGTTCCATGATGAACGTGGTAGCTGTTCTTACCACTCACTTGGTTACCCTGAAGGGTGGACTTCTAGTTACCTAAAGTGGCATAAAGGCTCTTCATCCGATAACAATGGATCGTATACTTCAGATATACCTGACCCCAAGGCCAAACGTTGGGGCTATGTTGAGTTTGCTGTGTATCCTCGGACAACCTCAGCCAGACCCACAGGGTGGATGACTGTTGGCCGCACCCTGATTATGCCACCTAAGGCAACCATCCAGGTAGTCGAAAACATTAAGGAGTCAGAATCAAAACTTCGAGATCTTATCCATAGCTCATCCAAAGAGGATTCAGAGCCTTCAACCCCCTCAGGTCCCCCTTCCACATGGCTCAATTTGCTACACCAAACTCTTCGATTATTAAACTCCTCCCCTTTTTTGGTGCCTACTTCTCAGTGCTTTCTCTGTGCTTCACTTAGTCGTCCACTTCTAGCAGCAGTCCCATTAGCGGCAGGAAATATTTCAGCAAAAACCTACAATTTCTCTAAGTAAGGACAACCCCTACATGTGACACATATCCCACTGTGGGAAAGTTATTCCAACAATACTTTATTTCCTTTCATCTGTATCCACCTGCCAATAATCAATCCTTTACCCATTTGTTCCTTGAGCTATAGCACCCCATAGAGCCCTGCGTTTATGCAACCTGGACATTTCATCTGGTGTAATGGGTCTTTAAGTACCTCAACGATCAATGTCTCTGGCACCTGTTTCTTGGTTACTGTAGTTCCTCTGCTGTCTTTGTATACTCCCACCAAATTCCCACAGTTGGCCCTACCTTCCCGCACCCATAGGGCAGTCTTTCTGCCAGTTCTGGTAGGTCTCACTTTAACAACCTCAGTGGCGAGTCTCGGACTCTCTGGTGGAGCTATAGGTCATGCTCTATGGGCATCCAATGACCTGCAACAAAAACTGCAGGAAGCACTCGATACCACTGCTGAGTCTCTGGGCTCCTTGCGGTGGCAGGTTTCTTCATTGGCACAAGTGGCTTTACAGAACCGAAGGGCAATTGATCGTCTCACAGCAGAAAAAGGGGGTACATGCCTATTCCTCAGAGAGAATGTTGCTATTATGTTAATGAATCTGGGCTAATAAAAAAAAAAGTTGTTAAATTGCAGGAATTATCGACCCAATTGCTCAAACCTACCTCCTCCAATCCCATAACGAGGTTCTTCCAATCCTACCTTGCCATGTACTTACTACCTCTCTCTGGGCCCCTTATTGGGATGCTCCTTTTTTGTGCTCTCTTGCCCTGCATAATGAAGTTCCTTAAAACCCAACTGCAAAAAATTCGTAATCAAACTTTCAACCAGCTTTTGCTTAGGCAATACCAGCCTCTGATGACCGATGAACCCCCAACATCTCCAAGAGAACAGTTCACTCAGTGATGAAGATCACTACCAGGCATGATGGAATGCAATGGACATCAGACAATGGGAGACAACGAGCTCGGAGAACCTCTTAATCTGCCATCCTGGATTCTTGAGTCTTTATGACCTTCTAAGCTTCCTCATGGCCCTTGGCCTCTTCTATGTCAGTCCCCCAATATGGAACTTCTGCCAAAAATTGACCTTTGCTTTAATTTTTATCTTCATTCTGTTTTTATTCAATCTGATCTTCTTCAGGTGCTGTGGCACCTTGTCCAGGCAACGCTTCCAGTATTTTCTAGAGTCTCTGTTACAGGACCAGTGGCTGATACCAACAATCTCCTCCATCCAGGACTGGTTCCATGCCATCGACAACTTGTGGCTTCAGGGAACTTTCATTGACTTCACCCCTACGGAAGTAGCTGTCTATAGCCACTGGGTTTTATTTCTTGCTGCCATGATATTCCCATACCTGCCCCCCGAGCATTCCTCCCCTTCCCTTTCTAGGTGCCACAGCACCCCCATACAGCAGGAAGCAGCCGGATCTACAAACGACGCACCACTTTCTAAGAAAACAAAAAGGGAGGAATGTTGGGAAAAGTATAAATGGCAGCCATACCCCAGAGAAAAACCCCAACATGGCGCCTAAGGACTTCTTCTTTCTGCCTTCTTCATTTCTGCAGTGGTGCAAAAAGTTCCCACCCTTGTGAACTCTCCCGCCAGCGCCAATTTCAAATCTCACTGGTGGAGAACCTTAGCCCAATGAGAACTAATTCCTGGGCTCCGGAGATGATATCTGAAAGAACTTGCTTTCAATAAATGGGTTGCTGCCATTTATCTAAGCCCTACCATCTCCCCCTTAGTTCTATATAATCACACAGCTTTTTTGCAATAAAATTGGAATTCTCCCTTTGAAGTGTCTTTGCGTGGGGAATTATTTCACTCATGATCAGCAACATGACATCCAAAGGTTCTCCAGTGCCACCTGGTCATGGAAATTTCAGAAATTTGTTGGTATTTACTTAGCCATTTTTGAAGGATGAAGTTGGAGGCACTGTGGGTTTCAATTCATGCAGGAACCATTATATGGTAAGGAAGCTCATTTCAATGAAATCTCTGGAGAACTCTCACAGGCAAGCCTTCCCAAAGAGTGGCCAAAAGGTCACATGAAGCCAGGATCATTGAGGTCTACAATGTGAGTTCCATGTGTGTTTAGACTCTCAATTATGGCTGCCAAGTCTTTCAGAATAAAATCATATGATATCCTGGCTGAGATTCCCAGTGCACTCTGGAAAGCCACCCTGGCCCTCGATCTCAGTTTCCAAGGGCGATTCTCATGCATGGCCTCCTAAAATCCCTGCACATTTCATGGCAATACTTCTCTGAAGTCAGTTCCAGAACTCAGTCTCTAAGAGGAATCACACCAGAGTTCAAGCCCAGGTGGATCCAGTCATCTCTTTCTACCGCCACACAAATGACCACAATTCAAACCAAAACACTCCCACATGGCCATCATCTTCTTCCATATTGACACTAATCATAAACTCTGCCTGGAGTTTTCCATGAGGGGTGCAGCCCAAGACAGTCTCAAAAATAAGCTCTCTTCCACCTCATTTGCCTAAATTCACGGTGGCCTGGACACCCATCCTGTGAACCAGGAGTGATCAAATAGGCCAGGTGTTAATACTGCTCTGCATCTACAATTTGAGGACTACTGACTGTCAGGTATAGATTCTTTATATGATTTGGAGTCATGAGAAAACCCAAAAACCTATGGGCTAGCCTCTGCAGGGCTTTGTATAAATAATTTGACCCAAAGGATCCCTATTCTCACTTGATGGGGGTCAGGAAACTTACAAATGAATGTGAGAGACTTCATTCACAATAACTGCTCTTTTGGTCATTTTGGTTCTGGGTGCACACATGGCATATCTCTTTACATAAATCAGGTGCTGAGAATCTAAGCCACAACCTCACACAGGGCCACGAGGCTTATTCAGACACATCCCTTTCCGAAGCAATTAAGCAAAGAGCAACAGGTGATGCCCATTCATTTCCATTTGAAAACTGTTTTCTTCAGGCTTCACAAGGGGTTGGCCTTAGGCAAAGACCTTCCTGACATTCAGGGCAACAGAACAATTGATAAGCAAAAGGCCCAAAGCAGGGTTTCTCCACTGAAACTTTCTTGGTCACACTGATATCTAAGTTTTCTGAGATGCTCGCCATTCGCTTCAGCTATCCAGTACATGGCCATGTCACAGATCTTGGAGGTGGTACATATCTTGGACACAAAACCATGAGCCTATTCTGGAGAGTGGCGAGAGTTCCGGAAGAAAACAGGAACTTAGGAAGATAGCAGGTGTTGCCCATGGATAAGGCAAGCCTCAGTTCATTCATAAGTTGGGCAAGATGAATGCTGGGAATCTTTCTACTATTCAGGACACATCAATTGTTGCATTCTCTTTTCTAATGTCTACAACCACGGACACAGTGGATACACAGACATAGAAACACTCGCCTTGTCAAACGACTTACTAGAAGAAGTCCACTCCAAATCAAACAAACCGCCTTTCCTACCTATTCTCAGATCATGAGACAAAACCTGAATCACACCCACAAAGGCACATCCTTGCCCCATGTAACTCTGTGACTATCCGGAGTGTCCTCTGAGTGGTGGGCCATACTATGTTCCCCCAAAATGGCCTGTCCTATCTCAGATCTGGTCTCCTTGGACAACTCTGTGAAGTTGTCAGGAGCAAGCAGTGAACCACCACCTGCTTTCTCAGGAAAGGACCCTATTCAGAGCTCTCCTGGTATTTTGCCATCCTCACATCTGTAGGTACCAAGAAAGACTGACACTCTCCTTGGTAAATCCAAACAAATGAGCCAATGGGTATGGGACTGGACTGGCTCCGGGTGCCTGGCTTCCTGGATCCGAAGTTCAGAGAGTTCCATCACCAAGAAAGTGAGGTAGATCACTTCTTCAGGTACTGAATGAGGTCACTGCATTGACAACCACTTTGTACGAACAGTTGCTTTCAAGGATCCCATGAGATGGAGGCTGCCCCTACTTCCTGTGACATTTTCATAAGTTAGAATGGTATATAAACCATGGGCACCCGGGAACAGCTCTCCACCTAGGACTGGTTTGCTCCATCTTCTCTACATTAAAAAGAGAGAGGCTGATTTATACACATCCCTTCATGCTGACGAGGTTGTTTGCCATAGAAGATGACTTTTCTCTCTCAATCTTTCATAGCTTCCTACATCTTCTCAAAAGATCATTTCTGCATGGACCTTTGATGTTCTCAACAGGTGGAAGATGCCCTACATTCCTGTATTGTAAGACTAACCCTGTCCCTGCTCTTCTGTAAAGTTTGATTGAGAGAACAGTGTATGGTTTGGGTTAATAACATGTTCAATTTGGGTTAGGAATCCTTCTGCATGACAAATAATGGTATTGGGAAACTATGATATTTACAAGAATATATAGGTGAAATATAAGTATAAAAATAGAAATCTAGGGAAGATATGTAGCCCAGAAGGGCATTGGGCCCTTAATTGGTACACATAGCTTTGAATGATGTTCTGCAAAAATGTCTCAGATAAATCTATATACAATGGCATAGGAGCTTGTACCTTGGATGATTGAATGTCGAAGAGAACATCCACTCAAAAGAGATAGTCAGTAGGATTAGGAAGATAGTCGGTAGGTTTAGAAAGAAGAGTGAGTATAGGATTTAGACCAAAAGATCTTAAGCAATAGGGTTTCGGGTAGACAGTGAATGTAAAAGTCAGCATATGTGAAGAGTCAGTCACAATGATGAACAGGGGAAAATATGTAGGAATACAGACATAAATAGAGACATTACTAAATCAGGCAAAGTATAAAGTGAGTGATAGGATTAGACATTTTCAACAGGCTTGAGGTTGAATATATAATCTTAGGAAGAAACAAATATGTAGTCACCAATACGATTGACATTTCAGAGCATTAGGCAACCTGGACATGGAAGGTTTTAGTAATCCATGCTCACTTTTCATTTAGGCTTTGGTACAATCTTAAGAGTGACCTTTGCTTTTTTGGTCCAGAATATTACTGTGATAAAATGTATATGTAGATCAGATGACATGAGTATTTCTTCGACCATTTCTGGCAGCAATATTTAAAATATGTATAAATTAGTATTGGGGGTACAACGAGGTGTACCCTGTGTCTATAAATATAGAGATAATGCATGAATAGATCATACAGTTAATAAATAATATAACTGGTTCCACTTTAAATAATGGATTGAATTGATATCTGAAAATATATAACAAATCATATATTTATATAGAATCATTCATAACAACTAGTTATACGTATAATTGTAATCTTAGTGTTATGGTTTATCATGAAGACTGTGTGAGTTTTGCTTCAAAAGTGATTATGGAAATCGAAAATAATGTGTTTGGAAAGAAGTCTCATGAAAAGACCAGTCAGACACATGGAGGAATACATGTTTCTGAAGCAGAAAGTGATTGAAAGTGAAATAAATGCCTATAAATTTGTGAACGTGTGGATGAAATATATATGCTATAATGTGCATAAACTCAAGAAATAGAAATGTACCAGTGTTGAATAAAAATGAACTTCAAAATAAATATCATGTCCCATAGGAATCTACTTACATTGATATTAAACTGGGTTAGTTACTGTAGAAATATTAGGATTTATATGCACTATTCACTGAAGTTAGTTTTCAATACTAGGAAACAAATATGTATTTCAGGTGAATGAATATTTCTGAGAATAATCTTGTGAAAATTTGATTATAAATCCACATATATGAACAAGAATAAATTTAGGGAGTGTATAATAAGACACATATGTTAAATATTATGAAATATCTGGAGAGTATATATATATACACCAATCTAATTACACAGTGAAATATATATCATCCACAGATCCAAAAATATTCATTTTACTTGATATGGATTTATGTATAACTTTTTTTTAACTAGGAAGCTACCCCATAGGTTGAATTTTCAGTTCCTACAGCGTTTAGGAGGAGTGATCTCTTCTCACAGTTTGTATCTGCCAAGTCATGTAACTCACGAAAATGTGGGTGTGATACCAGGTAGGATTCTATATGTGCATATAAAAATACATGTGCTGAATAGACTACAGAGAAAGGGAGACAGGAATTCACATATTTGTTTACTTTAAAATCACATGGAGAACTATTTCAATTAAAAATGGACTAGATTTATAATTCCTACCCTATATAATGCAAAACGCAAGTCCAAGAATACAACATGCCTCCTCTGAACTGCTTGTATTTCTATTCTGTTTCGGTTATTTTTCTCCATCATATTATGATTAGTAGTCAGAATCTATTAGGGTATGTGTTAGTGTCAGGGATTCAGTATTTCAAATGTAAAATAGAAAAAGGAATCCAATGTGTATACAAATATGTGCTAAACAAAATCTTCCCACTCTCATCCAGAACAATTCCTTGACATTACCTTCGCCCAAAGTAAGACACAATTAGAGGAGAAGAGTTAGAAAATCTGTGAATATATATATGGAATGGAATATGCTCAGGGGTTTACAACCTTGGCAGTGGTAGAGGAGTTTCCAAAAGTATGGGACAGGGTAAAACTCCATAAACATAGAGCTCTGCTGGCCTAAATACTTCTTGAGAAACTGCCTCTGAGGTTGGGCACTTGAAATATATGTTGTTGTCAGGAGCTTTAGCTGCTTTCTAGTGAGACCATCAAATCTGTGTCTGCATCTATGTGACCTGGAGGAAATGGTTTCTTATTTTACAAAGAAACATGAGGCAACAGTGCTGAATTCTCTCTTTGTAAGTAAACGGTGACCACTGGGGGATAAGTGTCTTTTCATGTGGACTCTGAAGCCATTTGGTCATCTTCTATTTTTGTGGTGTTTCTTGCTGCTGCACTGGGACTTTGGCAATTGCTTCATGAAATTAAAGGAGTTCAACTGGGACACAGTTCTGGAGGCAAATCTGTCATGTGTGGTGAGTCAGGGTCTGCAGGAGAATGCACCAACCAGGCTTCTAACACACATAGCTTGGCCCCATGTCCATAGCAACCTGATTCTGAACATTGCCCGGAAACATCTCCATATAACAAGATGCCTTTACATGTAAGGGTCTGCTGGCTGCACCATGTCAGTCACAAGCCATTTGGAAGCCAATGGCAGATCCACATGGCCCAAAAACAAATTTTTTATCACACACCTTCCCACCACTGCTCTAGGCCCATTACTCAGCAGGTTCCAACTTACTGGCATCTCTGTTCTACACCATTTTCATGAAGCCCAGTGAATCAAGGCACTGTCTGGTACACTCATGATCAGAAACATCCAAAGGTTCTCCAGTGCCACCTGGTAATAGGAATTTCAAAAATTTCATGGTATTTATCAAGGCATTTTTCAAAGATGACGTTGGAGACACTGTGGGTTTCAATTCATTCAGGAACCATTAAATGGTGAGGAAGCTCATTTCAATGAATGCTCTGGAGAACTCTCACAGGCAAGGCTTCCCAAAGAGTGGCCAAAAGGTCACATGAAGCCAGGCCCATTGAGGTCTACAATGTGACGTCCATGGGTGTTGTGACTCTCAACTATTGATGCCAAGTCTTTCAGAATAAAATCATGTGATATCCTGGCTGAGATTTCCCGGGCTCTTTGGAAAGCCACCCTGGGCCTAGATCTCAGTTTCCAAGGGTGATTCTCATAGGTGGCCTCCTAAAATCCCAACAATATTCATGGCAATACTTCTCTGAAGTCAGTTCCAGAACTCAGTCTATAAGGGGAATCACACCAGAGTTTAAGCCCAGGTGGTCCCAGTCATGTCTTCCAACCGGACACAAATGACCAAAATTAAAACCAAAACACTCCCATATGGCCCTCATCTTCTTCCATATAGACACTAATAATAACCTCTGGCTGTAGGTTTCCATGAGTGACGGAGTCCAGGAGAGTGGCCAAAATAACTCCCTTGCCCTCATTGGCATAACATCAGGGTGGTCTGGACACCCTTCATGTGAACCAGAATTGATCAAATATGCTAGACGTTAATACTTCTATGCTTCTCCAATTTGTGGAAAACTGAGTATCAGGTATATAGTTTTATGTGATTTGCCGTCATGAGAAAACACAAGCACCTCTGCAGGTCTTTGAAGAACCCATTTGACCCAAAGGATACCTATTCTCACTTGATCGAGTTCAAGAACTTTAAAGATAAAGGCGAGAGACTTCATCCACAATGACTGCTCTTTTGACCATTTTGGTTTTGGATGCACACATGGGATCTCTCTTTACATCCATCAGGTGCTGAGAATCTAAGCCACAACCTCACACAGGGCCAAGAGGCTGATTCAGACACATCCCTTTCCAAAGCAATTAAGCAAAGAGCCACAGGAGATGCCCATTCATTTCCATTTGAAAACTTTTTCTTCAGTCTTCACAAAGGGGTGGCATGAGGCAAAGACCTTCCTGACATTCAGGGCAACAGAACAATAGGTTAGCAATAGGCCAAAAGCAGGGTTTCACCACTGAGACTTTCCTGGTCACACTGATATCTGAGTTTTCTGAGATGCTCGCCATTCCCTTCAGCTATCCTGTACATGGCCATGTCACAGAGCTTGGAGGTGGTACATATTTTGGACACAAAACCATGAGCCAATTCTGGAGAGTGGCCTGAATTCAGAAAGAAATCAGGAACTTAGGAAGATAGCAGGTGTTACCCATCCATAAGGCAAGCCGCATTCCGTTCATAAATTGGGCAGGAAGAATGCTGGTAAGCTTTCTACTAGACTGGACACATCAATTGCTGCATTCTCTTTTCTAATGTCTACAACCATGGACACAGTGGGATACACAGACCTAGAAACCTTCGCCTTGTCAAATCCCTTATTAGAAACCGTCCACTCCAAACCAAACAAACCGCCTTTTCTACCTATTCTCAGAACATTAGACAAAATCACAAACACACACCCACACCCACAAAGGCACCTCTTTCCTCAAAGTAGGTCTCTGACTATTGGGTGTGTCCTCTGACTGGTGGGCCATACTATGTTCCCATCAAATGGCCTGTCTTGTCTCAGATCTGGTTTTCTTGGCCAACTCTGTGAAGTTGTCAGGAGACAGCGGTGAGCCACTTCCTGCTTTCTCAGGAAAGGCCACTCTTCAGAGCTTTTTTGTCATTTGGCTATCCTCACATCAGTAGGTAGCAAGAAAGACTGACTCTGTCCTTGGTAAATCAAAAGAAGTGAGACCACTGGGACTGGGACTGGGACTAGATTTGTGTGCCTGGCTTCCTGGATCCCATGTTCAGAGAGTTCCATCACCAAGGATGTGAGGTGAGGTCACTTCCTTCAGGAACTGAATGAGGTCACTGCCTTGGCAACCACATTGTCTTAACATTTGCTTCCAAAGGTCCCATGAAATGGAGGCTTCACCTACTTTCTGTGACACTTTCACAAGTTAGAATGGTATATCAACCATTGGTAACTGGGAACAGCTCTCCACACAGGCCTGGTTCGGTCCTTCTTTTCTACATAAAGAAGAGAGAGGCTGATTCAGACACATCACTTCATGCTGACCATGTTGTTTGCAATGGAAGATGACTTTTGCTCTCTCAGTTCCTTCATAGCTACCTACATCTTCTCTAGAGATCATTTGTGCATGGACCTTTTAGTTTCTCAGCAGTTGGAAGATTTCCTACATCCCTGTATTTTAAGACCAACTCTGTCCTTGCTCTTCTCTTATGTTAGATTGAGGGAAAAGTGTATGGTTAGGGTTAATAACAGGCTCAATTTGGAATAGAAATCATTCTGCTGGATGAATAATGGTATTGGAAACCTGCAATATTTACAAGAATATATAGGTGAAATATATGAGTATGAAAACAGAAATCTAGGAAAGATTTGAAGTCCAGAAAAGCATTGAGCCCTTGATTTCGGTATTAAGCTTTGATTTATTTTCTGCACAGATGGGATACATTGCTTTAAATTATGTTCTGCAAAGATGTCTCAGATAAATTGATATACAATTGCATAGGACCTTGTAACTTGGATGATTGATTGTAAAAGAGAACTTCCAGTCAAAAAGGAGTAATCGATAGTATTAGGAAGATAGTCGGTAGGTTTATATAGGAGAGTGAGTATAGGATTTGGACCAAAAGTTCTTTAGCTATAGGGTTTCGGGTATACAGTGAATGTAAATGTCAGAACATGTGAAGAATCAGTCACAATGCAGAACTGGGGAAAATATGTAGGAATGCATATATCAATAGAGACTTTAGGAAATCTGGCAAAGTATAGTAGGTTGTGAAATGTTAATAAAATAGGTACTTGTCACTTCCTGTTTTTCTGTATGCTTAATAAAACACTGTTGAAATCTTGAGAACTGTTTTCTAATCTTTTTCCCAGAATGTGCTGTCCCCAACTGCCAAACTGCAGAATGTACTCCCTCACCCAGTTGCACGCAAACTGCTCACTCGCCCAGACTCATCAATAAACTTCCCTCCCTGCCCACTTCAAGTATATGAGCTCTGCTCTATTCAAATTAGCTCTGAGCCCCAGCATGCTGGACCCCCAATAAACCCTTTGCTTTTGCATGAGAGAGTCTCTTGGTGGTCTCTTCCCCCTACGCTCTCCCGACCTTTATATATGGAGGTTCCACCGAGATCCGGCAGGGGCGGAAGAGAGACCTCAATGGGCTACTCTCAGGGAAAGTAAGGCGCCTCTTTCTGGTTTCAGGTTTCAGGTTAGGGCTTGGCAAAATGGCTATTGATGAAGTTGCATGAGCTCTCTTTGACGATGGCTGGCAGATGTGTCACAGAGCCACAGGCTCTGGGGGACGCCACAGAGGACTCGGGAATCAAGGAACAATAGTCTCCTCGACTCAGTGATATTTTGTTTCAGATTCGGTATTGCCAGCCCATCGGGTTTTGCCGGCTGCTCAGTCTTGGTCTCAGTGTTGGACGTTCATTGCCTGTCTTTATTATCTTGTCTTGTCTGTGTCGTGAGAGTTGCTTTTACTGTTTGTGTATCTTTCATTATGGGACAGGTCACTTCAATGCCTCTGTCTCTGACCTTGATCACTGGACCAAAGTCCGCTTAAGGGCTCAGAATCTTTCTTTTTCAGTAAAACGCTGGACCTGGCAAACTCTCTGTGCCTCAGAACGGCCCACCTTTGCATTCGGTTGCAAAGAAGGATCCTTCGGATTCCCTAGAAGGATCTTTCTACTTCCCACTAATTTAATAAGTAAGAGATTGTCTTACAGCCAGGGCCACATAGCCATCCTGATCAACAGCCATATATCTTAACTTGGCAATACCTCTGCAAATCTCCTCCTCCATGGGTGAAGCCTTTCCTTGCCATGTCCCCGCTCCTACTCTTTTCCCCACGATCTCTCAAACCCTCTGCTCATCCTCCTCCTCCACCCTCTGTTCTCCCTGAGTCACAAGATTTGACTCTACTGGACTCTCATCCCACTCCTTATCTTCTACCCTCATCCCACAACCCCCAACACCCTCTAAGTGATTCCCCTGCTGCTGACTCAGCCTCTCTGCCATTGGAGAAAGCTAAGCCAGCACAGCGCACTCCAGATAACTCCCCTGCAGCACACACAGCCCCTCCTCCCCTGGAGGAAGCTGGCCTGGCTAAAGGAACTCGACGGCGTCAAATGATTTAAAACCCTGAAACTCCCGTGTTGCTCCCCCTCAATCCCTACGGGCCAATGATTGACAACGGCCATGGAGGAAAAATGCAAGCCTACCAGTATTGGCCTTCTCCTCTTCAGACCTATATAAATGGAAAAATAACAATCCTCCTTTTACCGAGGACCCAACCTGGCTCTCAGGTCTGGTTGAGTCATTGATGTTTTCACACCAGCCTACTTGGGATGACTGCCAACAACTCATAGGGACTCTCTTCATGACAGAGGAACAAAAGAGAATCCTCCTGGATGCTAGAAAACAATATCCTCGGACTAGATGGGTGACCAACACAACTTCCCAACATAATCAAAGCCGGCTTTCTCTTGAAACGACCCAAGTGGGACCCCAACACATTTGAAGGTAGGGAGCATCTGTCCACTTATCACCGGGCTCTAATAGTGGGTATCCTAGTGGCCGCTAGGTGACCAACTAATTTGGCCAAGGTAAGAGAGATTATTCAAGGGCCTGGTGAATCTACCTCTATGTTCCTAGAGAGAACTATGGAGGCATATAGGAGATATACTACTTTCGATCCTCAGGCAGAGGATCAAAAGGCATCTGTCACAATGGCCTTTATTGGGCAAGCTGCCCTGGATATTAAAAGAAAGTTACAATGCTTAGATGAATTACAAGATATGATTTTGAGAGATTTAGTCAGAGAAGCCAACAAGGTATACTATAAGAGAGAAACTGAGGAAGAGAAGGGAGCAAAGGGAGGATGAGAGAAGCAAAGACAGACTAAGGCATTGACTAAGGTCCTGGTCACAACAACAAACAGGCCAGAAATTAAGAAACAGAGAGACAGAAAGGGATACCTGGGCCCACACTAGAGGCCACCCCAGGCCTCAGATCAATGTGCCTACTCTAAAGAAAAAGGACACTAGGCCAAAGAGTGCCCTAGAAAGAGACAGCCACGCCAGCCAGACATTCTGACTCTGGAGGATGACTAAGAAAGTCGGGGCTCAGATTCTCTGCCCGACCTCAGGGTAACTTTTGAAGTGGAGGGGACCCCAGAAAACTTTGAAGTAGATACAGGGGCAATATACTCAGCCCTTAAGGCCCCATAGGGCCCTCTATCAAATAAAAGGTCTCTAATTCCAGGGTCTAAATGCAGTAAATATCAGGCTTTGACAACTAAGGGGACCATGGACCAGGGGAAAGGATAAATCCATCACTCCTTCCTAGTAATCCCAGAATGCCCGGCCCCATTGATGGGCAGAGATCTGCTCACCAAGCTCTGGGCCAAAATAACTTTTAACCCTGAAGGCCCCCAAGTGGAATTTCTAAATCCTTCAGTAAATACTCCTATAATCATGGCTCTAACTATGTCAGTAGCAAATGTTCATCAACTCACTCATCTTTGTTCAAAGAAACTGCATTCATTCCTGAAGAATCAAGAACAGAGTTTTCCACTAACCGACTCACAGTGAAAGAAAATAACTGAATGGGTAACAAAAGCCTGTCAGGTCCATCAATTAGTTAATACTTACTCTTCCAAGCTTCCTGCAGGAAAGCACCTACGAGGAACCAGACCAGGAAAATTCTGGGAAGTAGACTTTACTGAAATTAAGCCAGCAAGGTATGGACTTAAATATCTTCTAGTCTTTGAAGATACATTTTCAGGACGGATTGAAGCCTTCCCCACAAAAAAAAGAAAGAAAAAAGAAAAAAAAGAAACAGAGCAAATGGTTGTCAAGAAGATCCTGGAAGACATTTATTCTCCCCTTGACGACCAGTAGTCTTAACCCTCATCAGCCCCTTAAGCAGCGATGGCTGATCACAAATCCTACTGGAAAAGAAGTATGGTCTATCTCACATACAGCCCCCTTACGGACCTGGTGGCCATCTATCCACCCAGACATTTGTCAGCTGGCTATAGGTCTTTCCTATTGAGATATCCCTGATGAAGAGGATCCCACTAAAATTCCATTAAATCCCTTCAGTACCATAGAAAATGGAAACAAACATTATGGATGTAGGGACACGTGAGCCAGATGCAGGTTGGCTAGCCTAGATTACTATGTTTGCCTGGCAGAGTATCAAAGCCACAAACAGTCACAGCTGTGCGGGGGGGAGAGCAGACTTCTTCTGTAAGTCATGGGGCTGTGAGCATACAGGGACTGCCAGATGGAACCCAAACTCCTCATCAAATTCTGTAAACAGCATTGGCCATATTACCAATTAGATAACCAAAACCGATGGCCCCAAAACGGGTCTCTATATCCTCAAATTCTGCGTGACCTTTTAAACTTCTGAAAGTGCTCAAAAGGGTAAAAGGAGATTCCCCTATGTGGAGGCCTTCTCCCTCCTTTGCTCACATCCTGAACAATGCTTCTCCAATAGATGCTCACCCTCAGCCTTCTGCTCCAGACTCTCTGCTGTCACTCCCACCTCAGCAACTTGATTTCTCCCCTCCAATATCTAGATCAAAAACCCAAATCTCCGCCAGTTCTCAGACCATTGCCCCCTTGCTGAGGTAGCAGGTACTGAGGTACCACTCCACTCACTCACTACTCTCTTCTCCTGTCAGTGCCCGCAATGGGTCCCACCAGGTCCTCTTACCAGCTAATGCAAAGCTCAAACCCACTGAGGAGAACCCTCAGACCCTTATCCAAAATGTAATGAAAATGGCCTTTAATGTTGCTTTGTCATCACTGAAAACAGGTTACTAAAAATTTAAAGTCCCTCACAGGCTTTTTGGGATACTCACTCCCGTCTCCCCCTCTGTTCTATCTGTTCTACTGCTCAAATTTTTGTTGCTATTAAATCCCAAAGCCCTCTCCCAATATTCTTTTACATCTCTCCTTCCTCATTCTCAGATCCACGGAAGTTGCTCTCATCCCTGCCTTCCAATTCGTCCCCCTCTGTACCAGGCCCACAGAAAAGTCTTAATTAACCTTCTCCAGAAGTCTTCACCATGGCTGATTTACGACTTTCAGCAAAAGAGTCCCTATAAAAGAGATCACTGTAGATAAACTTCCTATTTTCGTGTTGCTCTGGTCTCCTTGGAAACTGGCTAAAAAAAATCAGCACTCCTAATCTAGACACACCCTTAATAGTTTTTCACAAAATATGTGAAAAAAAGGCCTCTGGCCTTGAGCTGGGGCTTCACAGAGATGGCTACATTTCTAAGATAAAGAAGTTACAAACTTGGCTGCATGGAAACAGCTGGCAGTTTGCAAAAAAAGAAAGGGAAGAAAAAGTTCTCCCCCACATAGGTGTCCTTGAAAAGTTAACTTGCCCCAAACTGAGGAAAAAACAGAAACAAAAACTGCTTTTTGTGAACTTCTTCAGATTGTGAACTTCTGAGCCCCTTTCCTTACGTGTTGGGTACAAAATTCTGAAACTACCTAAACTTGGGTTTCAGGGGATTAATTGATTGCAACAGAAGCAATGCCCTCTGAATCTGGTTGCAACCAAAAAAGACTGTTTTCCTGTCTTTGGTGCTATCTTAGGTGCCTTGCTTTGTCCGTCCCTACAACAGTATAATTCTATATACTTAAACACTGTTTATGTTTTCATGAAATGGTCAACAGATGTGATTAATTGTGTAATGGTGCAGATGTTTCCCAGAGTGCTCTATCATGATGCAGGTTTATTTGAAGATCAAAGAGGGGAGGCATAGAACACGGTTCCCCTGAAAACATATGTCCCTCACCTTAGCCATTCTATTACGAATAGTAGTTACTGCAGGGTAGGGCACGGGAACCATTGCTCTGGCCCATGGGACACAACAAATGACCCAAAGCAGCAATAGATCAAAACTTAAAGATATTAGAAACCTCCATCACAGCTTTGAACGAATCTTTAACCTCTCTCTCTGAAGTTGTTTTACAGAACAGTCGAGGGTTGGACCTCCTTTTCATGAGAGAAGGGGGCCTTTGTGCTTCATTGAGGGAAGAATGTTGTGTTTATGTCGACAATACTGGAGTTGTAAAAAAAATCTATGAGTAAATTAAAAAGATGCCTTGAAGAGCGACAACGAGAGAGAGAGGCCCAAGAATGGTAATTTGAGTCTTTTTTTTCACAGTCCCCCTGGTTAACTATGTTTTTATCAACCCTAGCTGGTCCAATAATAATCTTCATATTATTGCTAACTATAAAACCCTGTTTTCTCAACCGTGTAATTTCTTTTCTCCAAGCTCAAATTGGACAAATTAAACTTATGGTAATACCCCACTAGCAGACATAGAATGTGACACCCCACAACGATCACTTTTTGATTAAAAGTAGCCAGAAGAAGAAGTGGGGAATGAAAGGTTAATAAAATATGTACTTGTCACTTCCTGTTTTTCTGTATGCATAACAAAACACTGTTGAAATCTTGAGAACTGTTTGCTAATCTTGTTCCCAGAATATGCTGTCCCCAATTACCAAACTGCAGAATGTACTCCCTCACCCGGTTGAATACAAACCGTCCACTCTCTCTGACCCATCAATGAACTTCCATCCCTGCCCTCTGCAAGGAAAGTATATAAGCTCTGCTTAAGCTGTTCTCAGGTCTCTCTGCTGTATTCAAGTGAGCTCTGAGCCCCAGCATGCTGGACCCCCAATAAAACCTTTGCTGTTGCATATGATAGTCTCTTGGTGGTCTCTTCCTCTGGCACTCGCCCGAACTTTACTTGGATGATTGAATGTAGAAGAGAACATCTATTCAAAAAGTTATAGTCAGTAGGATTAGGAAGATAGTTGGTAGGTTTAGGAAGAAAAGTGAGTATAGGATTTGGAATAAATGTTCTTTAGCAATAGGGTTTTGGTTAGAGAGTCAATGTAAATATCAACACAAGTGAAGAGTCAGTCACAATGATGAACAGGGGAAAATATGTAGAAAAGCAGATATCAATAGAGACATTAGGAAATCAGGAAAAGAATAAAGTGAGTTATGGGATTAGATATTTTCTACAGGATTGAGGTTGAATGTATGAGCTTAGGAAGAAACAAAGATGAAGTCAACAATAGGATTGACATTTGAGAGCATTAGCGTAGCCCAAGACAGTGTCCAAAATAAGATCCGTTGCCCTCATTTGCCTATATTCCCGGTGGCCTATACATCCTTCCTGTGTACCAGGAGTGATCAAATAGGCCTGACCTTAATATTGCTCTGCTTCACCAATTTGAGGCCTACCGAGTGTCGGGTACACATTCTTTATGTGAATTGGAGAGATGAGAAAACCCAAGCACCTATTGGAAAGCCTCTGTATTAATTTGAAGAAATCATTTGACCCAAATGATCCCTATTCTCACTTGATGGAATTCAGAAACCTTACAGAGGAAGGCAAAAGACTTCATCCACAATGACTGCTCTTTTTGCCATTTTGGATTTGGATGCACAGATGGGATCTTTCTTTAGATCCATCAGGTGCTGAGTATCTAATTCAAAGAATCACACTGGGCCAAGAGGCTGATTCAGACACACCTCTTTCCAAATCAATTAAGAAAAGAGCCAAAGGTGAATCCTATTCATTTCCATTTGAAAAATCTTTTCTTCAGGATTCACAAAGCTGTGGCCTGAGACAAAAACCTTCCTGACTCTCAGGGCAACAGAACAATAGGTAAGCAAATGGCCCAAAGCAGGGATTCTCCACTGAGACTTTACTGGTCACACTGATATCTGAGTTTTCTGAGATGCTGGCCATTCCCTTCAGCTATCCAGTACATGGCCATGTCACCGAGCTTGGAGGTAGTACATATCTTGGACACAAAACCATGAGCCTCTTCTGGAAAGTGGCCATAATTCAGGAAGAAAACAGCAACATAGGAAGGTAGCAGGTATTGCCCATCAATAAGGCAAGCCACAGTCAATTCATAAATTGGGCTGGATGAATGCTTGGAAGCTTTCTACGAGACAGGACACATCCATTAATGCATTCTCTTTTCTAATGTGTACAAGTACAAACACAGTGGGATACACAGACATAGAAACACTTGCGTTGTCAAACGACTTACTGGAAACTGTTCACTCCAAATCAAACAAACCGCTTTTCCTACCTATTCTCAGAACATGAGACAAAACCACAAACCCACACCCACAACCACAATGGCACCTCCTTCCCTCAAATAGGTCTGTGACTGTCCGGTGTGTGCTCTGACTGATGGGCCATACTATGATCCCCCAAAATGGCCTGTCCTGTCTCAGATCTGGTCTTCTTGGCCAACTCTGTGAAGTTGTCAGGAGCCAGGATTGAGCCACTACCTGCTTTCTCAGGAAGAGCCCCTCTTCCGAGCTTTCCTGGCATTTGGCCGTCCTCACATCAGTAGGAACCAAGAAAGACTGACTCTGTCCTTGGTTAATCCAAAAAAGTGAGACCACTGGGACTAGGACTGGGACTGGCTCTGGGTGCCTGGCTCTCTGTATCCCAAGTTCAGAGAGTTCCATCACCAAGGAAGTGAGATGAGATCACTTTCTTCAGGAACTGAATGAGATCACTGCCTTAGCAACCACTTTATCATAACAATTGCTTCCAACAGTACCATGAGATGGAGGCTGCCCCTATTTCCTGTCACACTTTCACATGGTAGAATGGTATATCACCTGTAGGCAAATGGGAACAGCTCTCCACACAGGCATGGTTTTGTCCATCTTCTCTACATTAAGGAGAGATTGGCTGATTCTGATGCAACCCTTCATCCTGACCAGGTTGTTTGCCATGGAAGATGATTTTTGCTCTCTCAGGTCTTTCATAGCTGCCTACATCTTCTCCAGGGATCATTTCTGCATGGAGCTTTGAGGTTCTCAGCAGATGGAAGATCCACTACATTCCTGTATTGTAAGACCAACACTGTCCCTGCTCTTCTGTAAAATGAGATTGAGGGAACAGTGTATGGTTAGGGTGAATAACATGTTCCATTTGGCTTAGGAATCATTCTGCTGGATGATTAATGGTATTGGGAACATGCGATATTTATAAGAATATAGAGGTGAAATACATGTATGAAAAAATAAATCTAAGTAAGATTTGAAGCACAGAAAATCATTGGGCCCTTGATTGGGATACTTACCATTGAATTACGTTCTCACAGATGTCTCAGATAAATCGATATACAATGGCATAAGACCTTGTACGTTGGATGATTGAATGTAGAAGAGAATATCCAGTCAAAAAGGGATAGTCAGTAGGATTAGGAAGATAGTCAGTAGGTTTAGGAAGAAGAGTGAGTATAGGATTTGGAAAAAAAGTTTTTCAGCAATAAGTTATCAATTAGAGTGTGAAAGCAAATGTCAGCACATGTGAAGGTTCAGTCACAATGGTGAACTGTGGAAAATATGTAAGAAAGCAGATGGCAATAGAGACATTATGAAATCAGGCAATGTATAAAGTGAGGGATAGGATTAAACATTTTCAATAGGGTTGAGTTTGAATATATAATCTTAAGAGGAAACAAATATGTAGTCACCAAATAGGATTGACATTTGAGAGCATTAGGCAACTTGGACATGGATGATTTTAGTAATCCATATTTTCTTTCCATTTAGGCTTTGGTACAATCATAAGTGTGATCTTTGCATTTTGTGTCCAGAATATTTCTGTGATAAAATGTATATGTAGATCAGGTGACATGCATATTTCTTCCACCATTTCTGGGAGCAATATTTTGAAGACATATAAATTAGTATTGGGGGTACAAAGAGGTGTACACTGTGTCTATGAATATAAAGAAAAAGCATGCATAGACCATACTGTGAATAAATAATATAACTGGTTTTACTCTAAATAATGGATTGAATTGATATCTGAAAATATATAAGAAATCTTATATTGGTATACAATCATTCATTCCAACCAGTTATACATCTATTGGAAATATCAGAGTTATAATTTATCATGAAGGGGATGTGAGTTTTGCTTCAAAAGTGATTATGAAAATCGAAAATAATGTGTTTTGAAAGAGGTCTCAGGAAGAGACCAGTCAAGAAAGATGGAAGAATACATGTGTCCTGAAGCAGGAAGTGATTGAAAGTGAAACAAATTCGTATAAATTTGCGAACTTGAGGATAAAATACATATCCTATGATGTGCATAAACTTAAGAAATAGTAATGTACCAGTGTTGAATAAAAATGAACGTAAAAATACAAATCATGTACCATAGGAATCTACTTGCATTGATGTTAAACTGGGACAGTAACTCTAGAAATATTAGGATATGTATGTACCATTCACTGAAGTTAGTTTTCAGTACTAGGAAACAAATATGTATTTCAGGTGGATGAATATTTCTGAGAATAATATTGTGAAAAGTTGATTATAAATCCACATACGTGAACATGAATGAATTTAGGGAGTGTATATAAGACACATATATTTCATATTTTAAAAATCTGGAGAGTATATATATATATATATATATATATATATATATATATATATAACAAAACACACACACAGACATTCAAAAGTAGCAATAGATATGCCAATAGTAATTGATCGAGATATATATATCATCCACAGATCCAAAAATATTCAATTTACTGAACATGGATTTATGTATAATGTTGTTCAACTAGGAAGCTCACCCATTGGTTGAATTTTTAGTTCCAACAGTGTTTAGGATAGTGATCTCTTCTCACAATTTGTGTCTGCCAAGTCAGCCACCTCACAAGAATGTACATGTGATACAAGTTAGGATTGTATATGTGCATATCAAAACACATCTGCTGAATAGGCTACAGAGAAAGGGAGACAGGAATTCACATATTTGTTATCTTTAAAACACATGGAGAGATATCCAAAATGGCGGCAGGTATGGAGAGATCAAGTCTCTGACCTCTTCAGCTGCGCTGGAATAGGGAGTCATAAACTGTCTAAATACTGTTTGCTCAGGATCACTAGGCAATGATGCACTGACATGAATCTGGGGTGAACAGTCTGGGCCCCGCAGAACACACACCGAGCCCGGATCTGTTGCATTCAACCTCTGGTTTGCCTGCGTTTCATGACTCAGCACTAACAATCCAGCTGAAATAACTGGTCTGCCCTTCTGAACTTACAGAGGTAGAAGCCAACCTAGCTTTCATAGGCAGTGGCCAAAGGATTGAAACGGGGCATGGGAGAGACAGTCAGGACCCACCAGTTGCATCGGTCACCCGGCAAAGGGAATGAATGATCACTATTTGCATGGGATACCACCATGGCATAGAACTGACGTCAAGGATGGAGGAGATAACTTCATTGAAACCAGCGCGACAGGTGTGTAATTCCCTAGCCATCTCTCTCCACACAGCAGGGAAACCTTAAGGGCACCTCCCAGCTCTCCCGTAAGGGTCCCTCTCAGCTCTACCATGAGCGCGATAGCCAGACCGAGAAAATCAGAAGTGGCGCGGGACTTGTGGCGCAGAACTCCAGGCTACCGCTCCCACCAGTGCTGACAACTGACGTCTCTTGCACCAGCTACTGGGGCGTGGCTCCTGGAGGGCAAGCAAATTCGCTTGGGGATCTCAGCCCCAAGCTCTACAAACTTAGGGTCTGAGGGAAGCAAACCGGGAGAGTGTGCCCAGGTATTCAAAAAAACAGGTCTCCCAGGAGCAGCAGACCTGGCGTGTTGCCAGTATTGTGGTGAGCGTCGCAGGTGAGCAGGTCATGGCTTGAGGAAACACAAGAGAAGGCCCTAGGGTGTCAGGATTGAACACCCGCCCAGTCTGGAAGGAAGAGCAGCTGCATAGTGATTGGTTCCCACCTATTGAGAGGAGAACCTCGGCCCAGTGTGCACAGCACCACCTATTGGAAGAGAAGTTAATCAAACTCTATGACTGCATTTATTATTATCATTATTTATTTATTTTTTAAATTTGGGCTTTTTTTGTTTTTTTTTCTTTTTCTTTCATTTTCATTTTTGTTGTTGTTGTTTTTCTTTAACTTTTTTAATGTTTTTAAGTTTTTAAATTTCTTTGTTATTATTATTATTATTATTATTAAATTGTAATTTTCATTTTTTAATTATCATTATTATTTTTTAAATTTTTCTTTCATTCTTTATTTTCTGTTTTTTTTCTTTTGTCTTTTCATTTCTTTTCAATTTTCTTTTTCCCCCTTCCTTGAATTCTACCTGCCTACTCTCATTCTCTTATTGACTTCTTCCCTTCTCTTCTAATATCTTTCCTCCCAAGCATGAAATAAATTTATAAGACTAAGCAGTAACTCAACACTCAAACAGAACAAGAATTAACATGAGCAGCATAAGAAAGCAAGAAAGAAAAGGAGTACAAACAATGAAGGACAGCCTAAATATTCAGGAGGACCTAGAGTCATCAGAAAAATGATCATATAAAGAACTCAAGGAATACCTTAGACAGATGGAATGGAACCTTAAAGAAGATATGAGACAGCAAATCCAAACAGTGGGAAAACACATTGAAAATGAATTACAAAAACAGATTAAAAAAAAAGAATTTAAGCACCTTTATACGGAGATAGAGATAATAAAAAAAATCATACAATAATTCTAGAAATGAAGGAAACGATAAACCAAATTAAAAACTCAATTGAGAGAATTGCTAACAGAGTGGAGCAAGTAGAAGACAGAATGTCACATAATGAAGACAAAATATATCATCTTGAAAAGAGTCTAGCCAACTCAGAAAGGCTGGTAAAAAATCACGAGAAAATCATCCAAGAGATATGGGATAACATATAAAAACCAAATTTATGAGTCATCTGGATAGAGGAAGGTCCAGAGATTCAAACCACGGAAATGAGTAACCTACTGAATGAAATAATTACAGAAAACTTTCCAGAAATAAAAAAAGAAACGGATATACAAATTGTAGATTCATAGAGGACACTGACCACAAAAAATCACAGTAGACCAACACCAAGACATTTGTTATAAACATATCTAATATACAGAACAAAGAGAAAATATTAAAAGCTACAAGAAAAAGGAGGCAGACTACATTCAGGGGTAAATCAATAAGGTTAACAAAGGATGTTTCATCACAGTTGATGAAAGCGAGAAGATCTTGGAACAACGTATTTTGAACACTGAAAGACAATGGATGCCAACCAAGAATTCTGGATCCAGCAAAATTAACCTTCAGGTACGACAATGAAATAAAAATCTTTCATGATTAACAAAAGCTAAAAGAATTTGCAGCCAGAAAACCAGCATTGCAAAGCATCTTGAGAAAAACACTACATGAGGAAGAAATGAAAAACAACAACCAAAACCATCAGTGGGAAGAGATTGGGTAATGACAGAGTGCAGGGGGAAAGCTAATCATGGAGAAACAAAGTAAATTAAAAACAAAGATAAATAATTAAACATGGCTGGAAGTACAAACCATACATCAATAGTAGCTCTAAACGTTTATGGCTTAAAATCTCCAATAAAGCAACATAGGCTGGTAACTTGGATTAATAAAACAAATCCAACAATATGTTGCCTCCAGGAGACACATCTGAATGGAAAAGACATACACAGGCTGAAGGTGAAAGGTTGGGAAAATTTATACCATGCACACGGTCCTCGTAAGCAAGCAGGGGTGGCCATCCTCATATCGAATAAAATCGAAGTCAAGACTAAGTTAATCAAAAGAGATAAGAAGGACATTATATACTTTTAAAAGAAACCATTCACCAACAAGACATAACAATTGTCAATATTTATGCACCAAATAATGGTGTTGCAATGTTCATAAAACAAATTCTCCTCAAGTTCAAGAATCAAATAGACCACAACCTAAAATTATGGGTGACTTCAACACACCTCTCTCACCATTAGACAGATCCTCCAAACAAAAGTTGAATAAAGAAAATATAGAACTCAATATCACAATCAATATCCTAGACTTAACTGACATATACAGAATATATCAACCATCATCAAGTGGATATACTTTTTTTTCAGCAGCACATGGATCCTTCTCAAAAATAGACCATATATTATGCCATAGGGCAACACTCAGTAAATATAAAGAGGTGGAGATAATACCATGCATTTTATCTGATCATAATGGAATGAAACTGTAAATCAATGATAAAAGAAGGAAGGAAAAATCCTACATCACTAGGAAAATAAACAATATGTTACTGAATAATCCATGGGTTACAGAAGACATAAAGGAGGGAATCAAAAAATTCTTAGAGATAAATGAAAATACAGACACAACATATCGGAATCTATGGGACACAATGAAAGCAATTTTAAGAGGGAAATTCATCGCCTGGAGGTCATTCATCAAAAAAAGCAAAAACCAACAAATAAATGAGCTCACACTTCATCTAAAAGCCCTAGAAAAGGAAGAGCAAAACAACAGCAAATGTAGCAGAAGGCAAGAAATAATTAAAATCAGAGTGGAAACCAATGAAATTGAAACAAAAGAAACTATTGAAAAAACTAACAAAAATAAAAGTTGGTTCTTTGAAAAAATAAATAAGATCAACCGACTCTTAGCCATGCTAATGAAGAGAAGAAAAGAGAGAACTCAAATTACAAACATACAGGATGAAAAAGGAAATATCACAACAGATGCTACGGAAATACAGAAGACAATTAGAAATTATTTTGAAAACCTATATTCCAATAAAATAGAAAATATGAAGACATCGGTAAATTTCTTAAGTCACATGATTTGCCCACACTGAGTCAGGAGGATACACACAATTTAAACATACCAATATCAATGGATGATTTAGAAGAAGCAATAAAAAGACTACCAACCAAGAAAAGCCCAGGACCAGATGGGTATACAGCGGAATTTTACAAAACCTTTAAAGAAGAATTAATACCAATACTTTTCAAGTTATTTCGAGAAACAGATAAAGAGGGAGCTCTGCCAAATTCATTCTATGAGGCCAACATCACTCTTATTCTGAAACAAGACAAAGACACCTCAAAGAAAGAAAAGTACAGACCAATATCTCTGATGAAGCTAGATGCAAGAATCCTCAGTAAAATTCTGGCGAATCGTATTGAAAGGCACATAAAAAATAATTGTGCACCACGATCAAGTAGGATTCATCCCTGGGATGCAAGGATGTTTCAATATATGGAAATCAATAAATATTATTCACCACATCAATATACTTAAAGATAAGAACCATATGATCATCTCGATAGATGCAGAAAGAGCAGTTGACAAAGTACAGCATCCCTTTATGTTCAAAACATTAGAAAAACTAGGGATAACAGGAACTTACCTCGACATTGTAAAAGCTATCTATGCTAAGCCTCAGGCTACGATCATTCTGAATGGAGAAAAATTGAAGGCATTCACTCTAAAATCTGGAACAAGACAAGGATGCCCTCTATACACACTTCAATTAAATATAGTTCTCAAAACACTGGCCAGAGAAATTAGACGAAAGAAATCAAAGGCATAAAAAGATGAAAAGAAGAACGTAAATTATCACTATGTGCTGATGACATGATTCTATAGAATCATAGAAGACCCAAAGGGGTCTACAAAAAAAAAACTACTAGAACTAATAAATGAATTCAGCAAAGTAGCAGGATCTAAAATCAACACGCATAAATCGAAGGCCTTTCTGTATATCAGCAACAAATCTTCTGAAACGGAAATGAGGAAAAACAGTTCATTCAAAACATCCTCAAAAAAAATTAAATACATGTGAATCAACCTAACAAAAGAGGTGAAAGATTTATACAATAAATCAATAGAACCCTAAAAAGAGAAGTAGAAGAAGATATTAGAAGATGGAAAAATATACCCTGTTCATGGATAGGCAGAACTAACATCATCAAAATGGCGATATTACCAAAAGTTATCTATAGGTTTAATGCAATGCCAATCAAAATCCCAATGGCATTTCTTGTAGAAATAGATAAAGCAATCATGAAATTCATATGGAAAAATAAAAGACCCAGAAATACAAAAGCAATTCTAAGCAGGAAGTGTGAATCAGGCGGTATAGTGATACCAGATTTCAAACTATATTACAGAGCAATAGTAACAAAAACAGCATGGTACTGGTACCAAAACAGGCGGGTAGACCAGTGGTACGGTATACAGGACACAAGAGACTAATCCACAAAGCTACAACTGTGTTATATTTGATAAAGGAGCTAAAAGCATGCAATGGAGGAAGGATAGCATCTTCAACAAATGGTGTTGGGTAAACTGGAAATCCATATGCAACAAAATGGAACTTAATCCCCTCCTCTCGCCATGCACAAGAGAGTTAACTCAAAGTGGATCAAGGGGCTAGATATCAAATCAGAGACTCTGCATGTATTAGAAGAAAAAGTTGGCTCTGGTCTACAAATTGTGGGGTCGGGCTCCAAATTCCTTAATAGGACACCCATAGCACAAGAGTTAATAACAAGAATCAACAAATGGGACTTACTTAAATTAAAAAGTTTTTTTCTCAGCAAAAGAAACAATAAGAGAGGTAAATAGGAAGCCTACATCATGGGAACAAATTTTTACTCATCACACTTCAGATAGAGCCCTAATATCCAGAGTATACAAAAAACTCAAACAATTAGACAATAAGATAACAAATAACCCAATCAACAAATGGGCCAAGGACCTGAAAAGACACTTCTCAAAGGAGGACATACAATCAATCAATAAGTACATGAAAAAATGCTCACCATCTCTAGCAGTCAGAGAAATGCAAACCAAAACCACCCTAAGATACCATCTCACTCCAGTAAGATTGACAGCCTTTAGGAAGTCAAACAACAACAAGTGCTGCTGAGGATGTGGGGAAAAGGGTACTCTTGTACATTGCTGGTGGAACTGCAAACTGGTGTGGCCAATTTGGAAAGCAGTATGGAGAATCCTGGGAAAGCTGGGAATGGAACCACCATTTGACCAAGCTATTGCCCTTCTCGGACTATTCCCTGAATCTTAAAAGAGCGTATTACAGTGATACTGCCACATCGATGTTCATAGCAGCACAATTCACAATTGCTAGACTGTGGAACCAACCCAGATGCCCTACAATAGATGAATGGATAAAAAAATGTGGCATTTATACACCATAGGGTAATATGCAGCACTAAAAAATGACAAAATCATGGAATTTGCCGGGAAATGGATGGCACTAGAGCAGATAATGCTTAGTGAAGCTAGCCAATCCTAGAAAACAAATACCAAATGTCTTATTTGATATAATGAGAGCAACTAAGAACAGAGCAGGGAGGAAGAGCAGGAAGAAAAGATTAACATTAAACAGAGACGTGAGTTGGCGGGGGGGGAGGTAGAGAAAAGGTAAATTTCATGTTAATGGAGGGAGACCCTCATTGTTACACAAAATTACATATAAGAGGTTGTGAGGGGAATGGGAAAATAAACAAGGAGAGAAATGAATTACAGTAGATTCGGTAGAGAGAGAAGATGGGAGTGGAGGGGAGGGGGGATAGTAGAGGATAGGAAAGGTAGCAGAATACAAGTTACTAATAGGGCATTATGTAAAATGTGGATGTGTAACCGATGTGATTCTGCAATCCATATTTGGGGTAAAAATGGGAGTTCATAACCCACTTTAATCTAATGTATAAAATACGATATGTCAAGAGCTTTGTTATGTTTTGAACAACCAACTAATAAAATAAAATAAAATAAAATAATCGAAAGAAAAACACATGGAGAACTATTTCAACACAAAATTGACTAGATGTATAACTCCTACCTTATATAATGCAAAATGCAAGTCCAACTATACACCATGCCTCCTCTGAAATGCTTGTCATTCTATTCTGTTTGGGTTGTTTTTCTCCATCTTATTAGGATTAGTAGTCAGAGTCTAGTAGGTTAGGTGTCAGTGTCCGGTATTCAGTATTTCGAATGGAAAATTGGAAAATGGACCCAATGTGTATCAAATATGTGCTACACAAAAATTTTCCCACTCTCATCCAGAACAATACCTTGACATTACCTGTGTGGGTAAACACTCCACAAACATGGAGCTGGCATAAAGACTTCTTGAGAAACTGCCTCTGAGTTTGAGCACTTGAAATATATGTTGTTGTCAGGAGCTTTACCTTCCTTGTAGTGAGACCATTAAAGCTGGGTCTGCATCTATGTTACCTGGAGGACATGATTTAATATTTTCCAATGAACATGCGGTAGCAGTGCTGAATCCAATCCTAGTTGGTAAACTGGGGCCACTGGGGGCTAAGTGTCTCCCCGTGTGGACTGTGAAGTCATTTGGTCATCCTCCACATTTTGTGGTGTTTATTGCTGCTGCACTGGGAGTTTGGTATTTGCTTCACGAAATACAAGAAGTTCAACTGAAAAACAGTGCTGAAGGGAGTTCTGTCATATGTGGTGGGTCAGGGTCTGTAGGAGAATGCACCAACCAAGGTTCTATCCCTCATAGCTTGCCCCTTGACCATAGCAACCTGATTCTGAACATTGCCCTGAAACCTCTCCATATAACAAGGTCCCTTTACTTGTAAGGGTCTGCTGGCTGCACCATGTCAGCCACAAGCCATTTGGAAGCCAATGGCAGATCCACATGGCCCCACCACAGATATTCCATCACACACCTGCCCACCACGGCTATAAGCCCACTATTCAGCAGACTCTAACTTACTGGCATCTCTGTTCTACACCATTTTCTTGAAACCCAGTCAATCAAGGCACTGTCTGGTATAATCATAATCATCAACAGGATATCCAAAGGTCCTCCAGTGCCACCTGTTCATGAAAATTAAAAAAAAAAATTTCATGGTATTTATCGAGCCATTTTTCAAGCATGAAGTTGGAGGCAATGTGGGTTTCAATTCATTCAGGAACAATTAAATGTGAGGATGCTCTTTTCCATAAAAGCTTTGGAGAACTCTCAGAGGCAAGTCTTCCCAAAGAGTAGCCAAAAGGTCACATGAAGCAAGGTGCATTGAGGTCTACAATGTGAGGTCCATGTGTGTTTTGACTCTCAACTATGGCTGCCAAGTCGTTCAGAATAAAATCATGTGATATCTTGGCTGAGATTCCCAGTGCTCTGCGGAAAGCAACCCTGGGCCTAGATCTCAGTTTCCAAGGGCGAATCTCATGCGTGGCCTCCTAAAATTCCAACAAAATTCATGGAAATACTTCGATGACGTCGGTTCCAGAATGCAGTCTCTAAGGGGAATTACACCAGAGTTCAAGCCCAGGTGGACCCAGTCGTCTCTTCCAACCGCCACACAAATGACCACGATTCAAACCAAAACAATCCCACATGACCTCATCTTCTTCCATTTAGACACTCATCATAACTTCTGGCTGGAGGTTTCCATGAGGGGTTCTCCCCAAGACAGTGTCCAAAAAATCTCCCTTGCATCTCATTTGCCTAAAGTCAGGGTGGCCTGTACACCCTTCCTGTGAACCAGGAATGATCAAAAAGGCCTGCCATTAATACTGCTCTGCTTCTCCAATTTGAGGCCTACTGACTGTGGGTTTTAGATTCTTTATGTGAATTGGAGTCATGAGAAAATCTAAGCACCTATGGGCTAGCCTCTGCAGGGCTTGAGGAACTTATTTGATCCAAAGAATCCCTATTCTCACTTGATGGAGTTAAGGAAAGATACAGAGCAAGGTGAGAGACTTCATCCACAAAGACTGCTCTTTAGCCATTTTGGTTTTGGATGTACACATGGAATCTTTCTTTAGATCCATCAGGTGCTGAGACTCTAAGCCACGACCTCACACAGGCTCAAGAGTCTGAATAAGACACATTCTTTTCAAAGAAATTAAGCAAAGAGCCACAGGTAATGCCCATTCATTTCCATTGAAAAATTCTTCTTTTCAGGCTTCAAAAAAGTGTGGCCTGAGGCAAAGGCCTTAATGAAATTCAGGGCAACAGAACAATAGGTAAGCATAAGGCCCAAAGCAGGGTTTCTCCATTGAGACTTTCCTGGTCCCAGTGATTTCTGAGTTTTCTGAGATGCTTGCCATTCCCTTCAGCTATCCAGTACATGGCCATGTCAAAGAACTTGGAGGTGGTACATAACTTGTACAAAAAACCATGAGCCTATTCTGGAGAGTCTCCAGAATTCAGGAAAAAAACAGGAACTTAGGAAGATATCAGGTGTAGCCCATCGATCAGGCAAGCAGCAGTCCATTCATAAATTGGGCAGGATGAATGCTGTGAAGCTTTTAGACAGGACACATCCATTTATGCATTCTCGTTTCTAATGTCTACAACCACGGACACAGTGGGATACACAGACACAGAAACACTCACCTTGTCAAGGGACTTTCTAGAAAATGTTCACTAAATCCAAACAAACCACTTTTCCTACCTATTTTCAGAACAAGGAAAAATCACAAACCTACAACCACACCCACAGAGGCACCTCCTTACCCCAAGTAATTCTGAGACTATCTGGAGTGTCCTCTGACTGGTGGGCCATATTATGTTCCCTCAAAATATCATGTCCTGTCTCAGATCTCCTCTTCTTATCCAACTCTGTGAAGTTGTCAAGAGCAAGCAGTGAGCAACTACCTTTTTTCCCAGGAAAGGCCCGTCTTCAGAACTCCCTTGGCATTTGGCCATCCTCACATCAGTAGGTACCAAGAAAGACTGATTCTGTCCTTGGTAAATCCAAACAAGTGAGAACACTGGGACTGGGACTGGGACTGGGTCTGTGTGCCTGGCTTCCTGGATCCCAAGTTCAGAGAGTTCCATCAACAAGGAAGTGAGGTGAGGTCACTTCCTTCAGGAACTGAATGAGGTCACTGCCTTGGCAACCACTTTGTCCTAACAGTTGCTTCCAAGGGTCCCTTCAGATGCAGGCTGCTCCTACTACCTGTGACAGTTTCACAAGTTAGAATAGTATATCAACCATAGGCACCAGGAAACAACTCTCCACACAGGCCTGGTTTGGTCCATCTTCTCTACATTAAGAAGAGAGAGGCTGATTCAGACACAACCCTTCATCCTGACCAGGTTGTTTGCCATGGAAGATGACTTCTGCTCTCTCAGGTACTTCATAGGTGCCTACATCTTCTCCAGGGATCATTTCTGCATAGACCTTTGAATTTCTCAGCAGGTGAAAGATCCCCTATATTCCTGTATTGTAAGACCAACTCTGTGCCTGCTCTTCTGTAAAGTTAGATTGAGGGTAGATGGTATGGTTAGGATTAATAACATGTTTGATTTGTGTTAGGAATCATTCTGCTGGATGAATAATGGTATTGGGAACCTGAGATATTTTTAAGAATATAGAGGTGAAATATTGTAATGATCAGGCGAGTATAGGAGGAAGAGACGACCAAGAGACTGTCTCATGCAACAACAAAGGGTTCATTGTGGGTCCAGCATGCTGGGGCTCAGAGCTCAGTTGAATAGAGCAGAGAGCCCTGAGAACAGCTTAAGCAGAGCTTATGTACTTTCCTTGGAGAAGGCAGGGATGGAAGTTTATTGATGGGTCAGGGCGAGTAGGCGTTTTGCTTTCAACTGGGTGACTGAGCACTTTCTGCAGTTTGGCAGTTGGGGACAGCACATTCTGGGAACAAGATTATCAAACAGTTCTCAAGATTTCAACAGTGTTTTGTTAAGCGTACAGAAAAACAGGAAGTGACAAGTACCTATTTCATTAACCTTTCATTCCCCATTTCTTCTTCTGGTTACTTTTAATCATAAAAGTGATCATTGATGGGTGTTACATTTTATGTCTGCTAGTGTGGTATATTGTTGTCTGATTATCATAAGTTTTACTTGTCCAATTTGAGCTTGGAGAAAGGAAACTCCATGGTTTAGCCTACAGGGTCCTACAGTTCGCAATAATATGAGGATTATTAATGGACCAGCCAGGGCTGATGAAAGCATAGTTAACCAGACGGACTGTGTGAACCAAGACTCAAACCACCCTTTTTGGGCCTCTCTTTCTCGTTGACGCTCTTCAATGCGTTTTCTTTATTTACTCATAGATTCTTTTCAACTCCAGTGTGGCCGGCATAAAAACAACATTCTTCCCTCAATGCACTACAAAGTCCCCCTTCTCTCATGAAGAGGAGGTTTTATCGCTCGCCTGTTCTGTAAAACAGATTCATACAGAGAGGTTAAACATTCCTGTAAAGCTGTGATGGAGGTTTTATTATCTTTAAGTTTTGGTCTATTGCTGCTTCTAATTAGGGCATTGGTTGTGTCCTTTGGACTAGGGCATTGATTCCTGTGCCCACTCATGCAGCAACTCCTATTCCTAATAGGATGGCTAAAGTGAGAGATACAGGTTCCCAGCGGAACTGGGTTGCATGCCCTCCTATTTGATCTTTAAATGGACCTGCGTCATCATAGAGCACTCTGGGAAACATCTGCAGCATTACATAATTAATCACATCTGTTGACTATTTCATGAAAACATAAACAATGTTTAAGTATATAGAATCTTTCTGTTATAGGGACGGACGAAGCAAAGCACCTAAGATAGCACTGAAGACAGGGAAACAGTCCTATTTGGTTGCAAACGGATTTAGAGGGCATTGCTTCTGTTGTAATCAATTAATCCCCTGAACCCCAAGTTTAGTTAGTTTCATAATTTGTACCCAACATGTAAGGGAAGGGGCTCAGAAGTTCAAAGTCGGCAGAAGTTCACAAAAAGCTGTTTTTCTATCTTTTATTTTATCCTCTGTTCTGGGCAAGTTAACTTTTCAAGGACACCTGAAAGGGGGAGAGATTTTTTTTCTCTTTTTTTTTCTCCCTGCCAGCTGTTACCATGGAGCCTAGTTGGTAACTTCTTTATCTTAGAAATGTAGCCATCTCTGTGAAGCCCCCACTCAAGGCCAGAGGCCTTGTTCACATATTTTGTGAAAAACTAGTATGGGTGTGTCTAGCTCAGGAGTGCTGATTTTTTTTCGCCAGTTGCCAAGTAGACCAGGGCAACACGAAAAGAAGAAGTTTATCTACAGTGAACTCTTTTAAAGGAACTCTTTTGCTGAAAGTCCTAAAGTCAGCCATGGTGAAGACTTCTGGAGAAGGTCATTTAAGACTTTTCTGTGGGCCTGGTACAGGGGGGGAAGACGTGGAAGGCAAGGCTGAGAGCAGTTTCATGGATCTGAGAATGAGGAAGTAGAAATGTAAAAGAATATTGGAAAAGGGGTTTGGGATTTTCCTAGCAACAAAAACTTGAGCAGTAGAAGAGGTAGAGCAGAGCGGACGATGGGAGTGAGTATCCCAAAAAGCATGTGAGGTATTTTAAATTCTTAGTCACCTGTTTACAGTGATGACAAAGCAACTTTAAAGGCCATTTTAATTACATCCTGGATAGGGGTCTGAGGGATTTCCTCAGCTGGTTTGAGCTTTGGGTTAGCTGGTAAGAGGACCTTATGGGACCCGGTGCGGGCACTGACAGGAGAAGAGAGGAGTGAGTGTGTGGAGGGGTACCTTAGTACTGGATACCTCAGCAAGGGGGCAATTGTCTGAGAACCGGCAGAGGTTTTGATTTTTGATCTAGTAATTGGAGGGGAGAAATCAGGTTGCTGAGGTGGGAGTGCCAGCAGAGAGTCTGGAGCAGAAGGCTGAGTTTGAGGAACTATTGGAGAAGTATAGTTCAGGATGTGAGCAAAGGAGGGAAAAAGCCTCCACATAGGGGAATCTCCTTTAACCCTTTTGAGCACTTGCAGAAGTTAAAAAGGTCACGCAGAATGTGAGGATCTGGAGACCCCTCTGGGGGTCACAGGTTTTGGTAGTCTAATTGGTAATATGGCCAATTCTGTATATTGAATTTGATGAGCAGTTTGGGTTCCACCAGGCAGTCCCTATATGCTAACATCCCCATGACTTACAGAAGAAGTCGGCTTTTCCCCCACACAGCCGTGGCTGTTTGTGACTTTGATAGTCTTCCGGGCAAACATAGTAATCTAGGCTAGCCAATCTGTATCTGGCTCACGTGTCCCTACATCCATAATATTTGTTTTCATTTTCTATGATACGAAAGGGATTTAATTAAATTTTAGTGGGATCCGCTTTATCAGGGATATCCCAATAGGAAAAACCTATAGGCAGCTGACAAATGTTGAGATGACCAACAGGTCCCTATGTGGGCTGTAAGCGAGATAGACCATTCTTCTGGTCTATGAGGATTTGTGATCAGCCATTGCTGCTGAATGGGCTGATGAGGGTTAAGGACTAGTGGTGGCCAAGGGGAGAGTCTATAGCCTTATCCACATGCCAAATACACAATTTGAAAGGGTTACCAGTAATTTCCAGTTTCCAGCCAGAGTCTGGACAGGGCGCAGGCTTGAGATGGGAGGCATGGATACAGGAAAGGATTCCGTCTACATTTACTGCTGTAGGTGTTATAAGTAGCACGTGGTATTTCCTTTCCAGCGGGGTTCCAGGGATGACACCTGATGTCATCTTATGTAGATGAAGTCTCTTACTTGATATCGATGTGGAGTCTCCTCGTCCCCAGGTTGGTAGGCCGTGGCCAGCTGTTTTAACAGGTATCGCTGAGTTCTTTCAAGAGCTTTAAGTGTGTCAAGCAAGGGGGTGTGGAAGGGATCCTTAGGTCTTAGAGTTGGGGTTAGGTCCCTTACTAGAGGAGGGGCAACATAGAGAATTTCACAGGGGGAGAGGTTACACAAAGAAACAGAGGGAGTATTTTTTAGATGATACAGTGCATAAGGCAGGAGTATAGTCCAATCTTTTAGCTGGTTTCTAAGCTTAATTTCGTTAAGGTCTCTTTAATGGTTCTATTTATTTTTTCTACCTGTCCTGAGCTCTGGGATCTATAAGCATAATGTAACTACCAATTAATCACCAGAGTACAGGTTAACCCATGACTTACCTGGGCCATGAACACCAGTGCATTATCAGACCCTATTACCTTAGGCAGGCCGTATCTTGGAAAAATATCCTTCAGGATCATCTTGACCACGATTTGAGCCATTGTTTTTTTTTTTTTTTTTTTTGGGCGGGGGGAAGGTTTCAATCCATCCTGAAAATGTATCTACAAAGACTAGGAGATATTTAAGTCCATACCTTGCTGGCTTAATTTCAGTAAAGTCCACTTCTGAGAATTTTTCTGGTCTGGTTCTTCGAAGGTGTTTTCCTGCAGGAAGCTTAAAAGGGTAAGCATTAACCAATTGATGGACCTGAGACGCTTTTGATACCCATTCAGTTATTTCCTTTCGCTGTGAGTCGGTTAGTAGAAAACTCTGTTCTTGATCTTTCAGGAATGCCTGCAATTTCTTTGAACCAAGGTGAGTGAGTTGATGTACATTTTCTACTGACATTGTTAATGCCATGACTATAGGAGTTTTTACCGAAGGATTTAGAAATTCCACTTGGGGGCCTTCAGGGTTAAAAGTCATTATGGCCCAGAGTTTGGTGAGCAGATCTCCACCCATCAATGGGGCCGGGCACTCTGGGATTACTAGGAAGGAGTGATGGATTTTTCCTTTCCACAGGTCCATGTACCTCTTAGTTGTCCAAGCCCGATATTTGCTGCCATTAACCCCTTGAACTAGAGACCTTTTATTTGATACAGGGCCCAATGGGGCCTTAAAGGCTGAGTATATTGCCCCTGTATCTACTTCAAAGTTTACTGGGGTCCCTTCAACTTCAAAAGTTATTTACTATAACTGTGAGTTGGTTAGTGGAGTTGGTTAGACTTCATCCACAATGAGTGCTGTTTTGGAGATTTTGGTTTTGGATGCACACAAGGGATCTTTCTTTAGATCCATCAGGTGCTGAGAATCTAAGCCACAGCCTTACACAGGGCCAAAATGCTGATTCAGACACATCCCTTTCCAAAGCAATTAAGGAAAGAGCCACAGGTGATGTCCACTCATTTCCATTTGAAAACTGTTTTCTTCAGGCTTCACAAAGGGGTGGCCTGAGGCAAAGACCTTCCTGACATTCAGGCCAACGTAACAATAGGCAAGCAAAAGGCCCATAGCAGGGTTTCTCCACTGAGACTTTCCTGGTAACACTGATATCTGAGTTTTCTGAGATGCTCCCATTCCATTCAGCTGTCCAGTACATGGCCTTGTCACAGATCTTGGAGGTTGTACATATCTGGGGCAAGATGAATCCTGGGAAGCTTTCTCCTAGACAGGAAACATCCATTGATGCATTCTCTTTTCTAATTTCTACAACCACAGACACAGTGGCATACACAGAAATAGAAACAATCACCTTGTCAAATGACTTACCAGAAACAGTTCACAACAAACCAAACAAACTGCCTTTCCTACCTATTCTCAGAACATGAGACAAAACCACAAACACACACCCACACCCAGAAAGGCACCTCCTTCCCCCAAGGAGGTCTGTGACTATACAGAGTGTTCTCTGACTGGTGGGCCATTCTATGTTCCACGGAATTGGACTATCTTGTCTCAGATCTAGTCTCCTTGGCCAACTCTGTGAAGCTGACAGGAGCCAGCTGTGAGCCATTACCGGCTTTCTCAGGAAAGGCCCCTCTTCTGAGCTCTTCTGGCATTTGGCCATCTTCACATTAGTAGGCACCAAGAAAGACCGATTCTCACCTTGGTAAATCCAAACAAGTGAGACCACTGGGAGTGGGACTGGGACTGGCTCTGGGTGCCTGCCTTCCAGGATTCCAAGTTCAGAGACTTCCAAAAACAAGGAAGTGAGGTGAGGTCACTTCCTCCTGAAATGAATGAGGTCACTGACTTGGAAACCACTTTGTGCTAACAGTTTCTTCTTATGGTCCCTTGAGATGGAGGCTGCCCCTACTTCATGTGACACTTTCACAAGTTAGAATGGTATATAAACCATAGGCACCTGGGAAGAGCTCTCCACAAAGGCCTGGTTTGGTCCATCTTCTCTACATTAAAAAGAGAGAGGCTGATTCAGACACAAACCTGTATCCTGACCAGGTTGTTTGCTATGGAAGATGACTTTTACTCTCAAAAGTCCTTCATAGCTGCATACATCTTCTCCAGGGATTATTTCTGCATGTATCTTTGAGGATCTCAGCAGGTGGAAGATCCCCTACATTCCTGTATTGTAAGACCAACACTTTCCCTGCTCTTCTGCAATGTTAGATTGAGGGAACAGTGTATGGTTAGGGTTAAAAACATGTTCGATTTGTGTTAGGAATAATTCTGCGGGATGATTAATGGTATTGGAAACCTGCGATATTTACAAGAATATATAGGTGAAATATAAGTATGAAAACAGGAATCCTGGTAAGATTTGAAGCTCAGAAGGGCATTGGGCCCTTGATTGGGAGACTTAGTTTTGCATTATGTTCTGCACACATGCCTCAGCTGAATCGATATAAAATGGCATAGGACCTTTTTCCTTGGATGATTGAATGTCGAAGAGAACATCCAGTCAAAAAGGGACAGTAGGTAGGATTAAGAAGATAGTCAGTAGGTTTAGAAAAAAGCGTGAGTATAGGATTCGGACCAAAATTTTTTTAGCAATAGGGTTTGGGTTAGAGAGTGAATGTCAATGTCAGCACATGTAAAGAATGAGTCACCATAATGAGCTGGGGAAAATGTGTAGGAAAACAGATATCAATAGAGACATTACAAAATGAGACAAAGTATAAAGTGAGTAATAGGATTAGACATTTTCAACAGGCTTGAGTTTGAATACATAATCTTAGGAAAAAACAAATATGTAATCACCAATAGGATTTTCATTTGAGCACATTAGGCAACCTGGACATGGATGTTTTTAGTAATCCATGTTCAATTTCCGTTTAGGTTTGGTACAATCATAAGTGTGACGTTTGTGTTTTTTGTGTCCTGAATATTACTGTGATAAAATGTATATGTAGATCAGGTGACATGGGTATTTCTTCCACCATTTCTGGGAGAAATATGTTGAAGATGTATTAATTAGTACTGGAGTTCAATGAGGTGCATCCTGTATCTATGAATATAGAGATAATGCATGAATAGACGATACTGTGAATAAATAATATAACTGATTCCACTTTAAATAATGGATTGAATTAATATCTGAAAATATATAGGAAATCTTATATTGATAAACATTCATTCATTCCAACCGGTTATACATCTAATTTTAATATTAGGTTTATGGTTTATCATGAAGAGTGTGTGGGCTTTGTTTCAAAATTGATTATGAAAATCAAATATAATGTGTTTGGAAAGAAGTCTCATGAAAAGACCAGTTAAGAAACCTGGAGGAATACATGTGTTTTGAAGCAGTAAGTGATTGAAAGTGAAACAAATGCCTATAAATTTGTGAACTTGTTGATGAAATATATATCCTATGATGTGCATAAACTGAAGAAATAATAATGTACCAGTGTTGTAAAAAAATGAACGTCAAAATACACATTATGTCCCAAATGAATCTACAGGCAATGATGTTTAAGTGGGTCAGTTACTGTAGAAATATTAGGATTTGTATGCAACATTAACTGAAGTTAGTTTTCAGTACTAGGAAACAAATATGTATTTCAGGTGGATGAATATTTCTGAGAATATTCTTGTAAAAAGTTGATTATAAATCCACATACATGAACATGAATGAATTCAGGGAGTTAATATAAGACACATATATTTCATATTTTGAAAAATCTGGAGAGTGTATATATATATATATATATATATATATATATATATATATATATATTAACACACAGACATTAAAATGTAGCAATATTTATGCCTATCGAAATTCATCATTAAATATATATCATCAACAGATGCAAAAGTATTTATTTTAGTTAACATGGATTTATGTATAATGTTTTTCAACTAGGAAGCTCACCCATAGTTTGAATTTTCAGTTCCAAAATCGTTTTGGAGGAGTGATCTCTTCTCAAAATTTGTATCTTCCTAGTCACTGTAACCTCAAAAGTATGTATGTGTGATACCAGGTAGGATTCTATATGTGCATATAAAATTACATGTGCTGAATAGGCTACAGAGAAAGGGAGACAGGAATTCACATATTTGTTTACTTTAAAACACATTGAGAACTATTTAAACAAAAAATTTACTGGATTTATAACACCAACCCTTTATCATCCAAAAGACCAGTCCAACTGTACACCATTCCTCCTCTGAACTGCTTGTATTTCTATTCTGGTTGGGTTATTTTTCTCCATGATAATGGTTTAGTAGTCAGAGTCTAGTCAGCTATTGGTTAGTGTCAGGGATTCAGTATTTCGAATGGAAAATTAGATAATGAATCCAATGTGTATGCAAATATGTGCTACACAAAATTTTTCCACGCTCATCCAGAATAATGCCTTCATATTACTTCGGCCCCAAGTAAGACACAATTAGAGGAGAACAGTTAGAAAATATGTGAATACCTATCAGGAATGCAAAATCCTCAGGATTTCACAACCTTGGAGGTGGTAGGGGAGTTTCCAAAAGTAAGGGACAGGGTTGATAGATCCAACTTGATCTTTCATTAAAATTGGGGGCCATCTTGCCACAAAGCCATTAAAAGATAATTTTGGCTTTACTATAAATTAGCGCAAATTCTGAACCTGCTTGGAATGCCTACCAGTGCCTTGAACTCACCCATGTCTGGATCTCTGACCAGATAGCAGCACTCTCTAAAACTTTAGTGATACCTCATAAATATTTTTCTTTCCCTGCCCAGACAACGTGTCTCTGAGGCTCTAATGGTCCTCATAAATTCTGATGTTAGGGCCAGCAAAAAAAAAAAATGTAAAATACCATTAGTGTGATGCTTGTCAAAGTTCTCTTATCTGTAACCCCCCTTTTGTGTATCTTTCTGGGCTACATATCTGGGCTGTAGGAAAGTTGGGTTGCTGTCTTGTTCCCGCCATTTTGGGAGGGAGAGGCAGCCTGGCCGGTTGAAATAATAAGCTTGCCTTAATTTGATTTTAATTGGAGTCAGTGGTCTTTTCTTGCATTCTGGTCTTACATTTTGGTGTTCCAAAGCGAGATTACCCTGCCCGACCAGATCACAAGACCAGACTGTGGAAATTCTGAAGCTGGCCTTCCCTCCAGGGCTCCACACTGGAGAGCCACTCTAGGGGGTGTGCAACTTGAGATGTTCCAAGGCCTTGGATTGAGCCTTCAGTCCGTGGAGCACTGCAGAGAACCAAAGCACTAAAACTATTAGCAAGCTCCTGGTAGAGGAGGCCTCCATAGGTAAGTGATGTATTTATAACATCTGCTATCCAGTTAAGGGAGAGTACTTCTGATGACAGGGAGGTGGCCTGGGTAGGCTAACATATACCCCTCTCCGGGACAGTAATGAGAATGGTTCTGTCCTCTGTTCTGTTCTGTAGAGAATTGCTCTTTAAATTTAAGCTCACAAGGTTTTCTAGGTGTTCAAAAATCTAATTAAATATTAATGTCTACAAAAGGTCTAATATGCCTTTGTTCAAGGACTTTTCCTTCAACAACAAAAAAATGGTTTACAATTTTCAATACAATTGTCTAATATTTTAATAAATAAGTAAAGTAAATTTCATATGGGATTACTCATTCATGAGTAGTTTTGTTTGATATCTGATTGATTTACTAAGGTCTGTATAAGTTTGTACTAAAGTGTGTATAAGATTGTAAAATTCAGTCATGTGTTAAAGAGACAAAAATTTCTGAAAACATAAGTTTACCCATAACACTGTGTTTATTAAGTTTTATTTTTTTCTAGAGCAAACAACCATAAAAATTAAACAACTGAATAAATAAAAATTGTTATTTTAGAGAACTGTACTGCCATTTCTTTAAAAGCTAAACTTGGTTAATGTAGAAACATCAATGTAATTGTGTTGCTATCAATGTGCTCATATCATCCAGGTATACAAGTCTGTAAGGTAGAAACTTGAAAAGAGCATTATATCAATCTGTTGTTCTAAAGTTATATGGTAAAAAAATACATTGGGGATTTATTTACCTGTTATCAATAAGATATGTAAAGTTTTATGTTACTTTTTACATTGGGGAACCATTTAAATGTATTTTTAAGTTATTGAGAGCCTAATCTATGTAAAGGTTAAAAACTTTCAGCCTTTCTTTAATTCATGTTTTAAATCTGATATCATAGAATGTTAGCAAATGTTCATGTGACCTGACACAATTTATGTAAACTTTGTAAAATGATATTTAAAAAACAAAGATCAGCTTTAGATCTAAAACACTAAAGATTCATATAGAGCCCTGCCTTAACTGAAATAAGGCTGTGTGTCCCATCTTACAACATGTGAGAATGACTACGAAAGCAGTAGGTCAGATTTTATTTCATTTAAAGTTATGTTCAAAAGTTTCTTTGGTTTTTGTTTTGTGTCAAGATTACTAGGATTTAAACAGGATATATAATGTATAACTCAGCCCAAAAATTTAGGGTATCTGTTACACGAACTAAGTATTTTTACTCTTGTTAAACATTTTTATTTTGTAATTTCCTTATAAGTGATCTAAAGATTCCCTGTTAGTGTTTTACAGAAGTGTTGCTTTAAGAACACAACATGGGTTAATTTAAGATAATAAGTCATCACCTATAAGACAGAATAATACAGATCCCAATTAATAAAAAGATAAATAATTATAAAGTTATAGACATTAAAGCCCAGTACTTGTAATATAAGGCTGTTAAAAATTATTTGCTGGATGTTTCAGATTAGGATTTAATTAAAGTTAAATGAAAAGGGCCAAGAAAACCAATATTTGGCTCTTGCCCTCTGAGTCAGTCTGAATCCAGGGAACAGGGGACTTCTCTAAAGAGCTTTGCAACTCTTGGCCAAATATCCTCCAGATCAGGGAAAATAATGAGACCACTGGAGAACATAAAGCCAATGAGTGCATTTGCCACGAAGAGGAGAGTCATCAGAGAAGGGAGACATTCTTATGCTTCTGAGGGAAACCACATGGTCAAGCAAGACCTTGACCCACCTAGCGAAAATGGCACTATCAGAACTGAGAAGCTGCTCTCAAGTTTCCCCAGAATTGACTCCCATAAAAGCTCAGCTGACTGTGAAAAATAGATAGAAACAAAAGTCAGTTTGACTGTTTCATCTTAAACAGTTAGCAAAGACAGTTAAAACGAAAATACAGCCATTCCTGGGCATTTTAGTTAATAATAATAATAATAATAATAATAATAATCATAATCATAATAAAATTTTAAGGTATACAATTTATGTTAGCCTCCCAAAATAAGTAAGACTGGAAACTAAAAGAAGGATTCCCAGACAGGAATGCCTGATAACTATAAAAAGAGACTATCAAGAGGAGCTGCCAGAGGCAGATTTTTTAGGTTAAGACCTACTGATATTTCTAACCTAAACAGGTAGTCTTCGTGTCTGCTAGTACGATTATCCAGCCCTGAGTAACAGAATTAAAGATTTCTCTATTAGACACAGAGGTCATACTAGTAAAAGGATTTTGCAAGATCAGATGACATGAAATTATTACACTGTATCTTATGGGGAAGGACAACTGTAACACTAAAATTAAAAGGTTACGTTGACAGTCCAGATAACTGGGGAAACTAAAGTCTGGTGAGGGAACCTCAATACAGCGACATGTTCCAACTGCTGCAACATTTATTCAGTACTCATGGTTTTTGTTTCTCTCAACTTTCAGGGCAGCTGAACAATAGGTAATCTAAAGGCCCAAAGCAGGGTTTCTCCACTGAGACTTTCATGGTCACACTGATATCTGAGTTTTCTGAATGGTCGCCATTCCTTTCAGCTATTCAGTACATGGCCATGTCACAGAGATTGGAGGTGGTACATACATTGGACACAAAACCATGAGCCTATTCTAGAGAGTGGCCAGAATTCAGAAAGAAAACAGGAACTTAGGAAGATAGCAGGTGTTGCCCATCAATAAGGCAAGCTGCAGTCCATTCATAAAATGGGCAGGATGAATGCTGGGAAGCTTTCTACTAGACAGGACACATCCAATGATGCATCCTCTTTTCTAATATCTACAACCACGGACACAGTGGGATACACAGACATAGAAACACTCGCCTTGTCAAATGACTTAGTAAAAGCTGTTCACTCCAAACCAAGTAAACCGCCTTTCCTACCTATTCTCAGAATATGAGACAAAACCACAAAACCACACCCACACCCACATAGACACCTCCTTCCCCCAAGTAGGTCTGTGACTATCCGGAGATTCCTCTGAGTGGTGGACCATGCTATGTTCACCAGAAATGGCGTGTCCTATCTCAGATCTGGTCTCTTTGGCCACCTCTCTGAAATTGTCAGAAGCGAGCGCTGAGCCACTACCTGCTTTCTCAGAAAAGGCCCCTCTTCAGAGCTTTCCTGGCATTTGGCCATCCTCACATCAGTAGGTACCAAAAAAACTGACCCTGTCCTTGGTAAATCCAAACAAGTGAGACCACTGGGACTTGGATTGGGACTGCCTCTGGGTGCCTGGCTTTCCGAATCCCAAGTTCAGAGAATTCCATCACCAAGGAAGTGAGGTGAGGTCACTTCCTTCCTGAACTGAATGAGGTCACTGCCTTGGCAACCAGTTTGTCCTAACAGTTGCTTCCAAGGGTCCCATGAGATGGAGGCTTCCCCTACTCTCTGTGACACTTTCACAAGTTAGAATGATAAATCAAACATAGGCACCCAGGAACAGCTCTCCACAATTGCCTGGTTTGGTCCATCTTCTCTACATTAAGATCAGAGAGGATGATTCAGACACAACCCTTCATCCTGACCAGGTTGCTTTCCATGGTAGATGACTTTTGCTCTATCAGGTCCTTCATTGCTGCCTATATCTTCTCCAGGGATCATTTCTGCAAGGACCTTTGTGGTTATTAGCAGGTTAAAGATCCCCTACATTCCTGTATTTTAAGACCAACTCTGTCCCTGCTCTTCTGTAATGTAAGATTAAGGAAAGAGTGTATGGTTAGGGTTAATAACAGATTCAATTTCGGTTAGGAATCATTCTACAGGATGAATAAAGGTATTGGGATCCTGCAATATTTACAACAATATATAGGTGAAATATAATTATGAAAACAGAAATCTAAGTAAGATTTGAAGCCCAGAAGGTCATTGGGCCCTTGATTGGTATACTTAGCTTTGAATTACTTTCTGCACAGATGTCTCAGATAAATCGATATACAATGGCATAGTATCTTGTACCTGGGATGATGGAATGTAGAAGAGAACATCCAGTCAAATAGTGATAGAAGTTAGGATTAGGAAGATATTCGGTAGGTTTAGGAAGAGAGTGAATATAGGATTTGAAACAAATGTTCTTTAGCAATAGGGTTTCGGTTAGAGGTTGAATGTAAGTGTCACCACATGTGAAGATTCAGTCACAGAGATGAACTGGGGAAAATATCTAGGAAAGAAGATATCAATTGAGACATTACAAAATCAGGCAAAGTATAAAGTGAGTGACAGCATTAGACTTTTTCAAAAGGGTTGAGTTTGATTATATAATCTTTGGAAGAAACAAATATGTAGTCACCAATAGGATTTTCATTTGAGAGAATTAGGCAACCTGGACATGGATGTTTTAGTAATCCGTGTTAAGTTTCCGTTTAGGTTTGGTAAATTCATAAGTGTGACCTTTGCTTTTTCTGTCCTGAATATTACTGTGATAAAATGTATATGTAGATCAGGTGACATGGGTATTTCTTCCACCATTTCTGGGAGCAATATTTTGAATACATATAAATTAGTATTGGGGTTCAATGAGGTGTACCTTGTGTCTATGAATATAGAAATAATGCATGAATAGACGATACTGTGAATAAATAATATAACTGATTCCACTTTAAATAATGGATTGAATTGATATCTGAAAATATATATGAAATCTTATATTGATATACATTCATTCATTTCAACCAGTTGTACATCTAATGTTAACATTAGGGTTATGGATTATCATGAAGGGTGTGTGAGTTTTGCTTCAAAAGTGATTATGGAAATCGAAAATAAAGTGTTTGAAAAGAAGTCTCACTGAAAGACCCGTCAAGAAACCTGGAGGAATACATGTGTTCTAAAACAGGAAGTGATTGAAAGTGGAACAAATGCCTATAATTTGCGAACTTGTGGATGAAATATATATCCTATGATGTGCATAAACTGAAGAAATTGTAAAGTACCAGTGTTAAATAAAAATGAATGTCAAAAGTCACATCATATCCCATAGGAATCTACTTGCATTGATGTTAAACAGGATGAGTTACTGTAGAAATATTAGGATTTGTATGCACCATTCACTGAAGTTAGTTGTCAGTACTAGGAAACAATATGTATTTCGGGTGGATGAATATTTTTGAGAATAATCTTGTGAAATATTGATTATAAATCCACATACATGAGCATCAATGAATTTATAGAGTGTATAGTAAGACACATATATTTCATATTTTGAAAAATCTGGAGTGTGTGTGTGTATATATATGTATATATATACATATAACACAGAGACATTAAAAAGTAGCAATACATATGACAATCAAAATTTGTTGTGAAATATATATCATCCACATATATTTGGATATACATATAACACACAGACATTAAAAAGTAGCAATATATATGACAATCGAAATTTGTTGTGAAATATATATCATCCACAGGTCCAAATATATTTATTTTACTCAACATGATTTATGTATAATGTTGTTCAACTAGGAAATTCACTAATAGTTTGAATTTTCAGTTTCAACAGCGTTTAGTAGGAGTGATCTCTGCTAACCATTTGTATCTGCCAAATCAGTCATCTCAAAAGAATGTACATGTGATACCAGGTAGGAATCTATATGTGCATATAAAATTACATGTGCTGAATAGGCTACAGAGAAAGGGAGACAGGATTTTTTTTATTTGTTAAATTAAAAACACATGGAGAACTATTTCAACAAAAAATTTACAAGTTTTGTAACAGCTACACTTTATCATGCAAAAGGCAATTCCAACTGTACACCATGCCTCTTCTGAACTGCTTGCATTTCCAATCTGTTTGGGTTATTTTTCTCCATCATATTAGGATTAGTAGTCAGAGTCTAGTAGCTTATGGAGTAATGTCAGGGATAAAGTATTTCCAAAGGAAAATTAGAAAAAGAATTCAATGAGTAGGCAAATATGTGCTACAAAAAATCCTCCCACACTCATCCAGAACAATGCCTTGACATAACCATTACCCCAAGTATGACACAATTAGAAGAGAAGAGTTTGAAAATCCGTGATTATATATCTGGAATGGAACATGCTCAGGAGTTTACAAACTTGGAGGTGGTAGAGGAGATTCCAAAAGTAAGGGACAGGGTAAACACGCCACAAACATGAAGCTCTGGTGGAATAAAGACTTATTGAGAAACAGCCTCTGAGTTTGGACACATGAAATATATGTTGTTGTCAGGAGCTTTAGCTTCCTTTGTAGTGAGACCATCAAAGCTGGGTCTGCATCTATGTGACCTGGAGGAAGTGGTTTCTTATTTTCCAATGACCATGAGGCAGCAGTGCTGAATTCTATCTTTTTAGGTCAACTGTGGCCATTGGGGACAAAGTGTCTCCACCCCTGTGGACCGTGAAGTCATTTGGTCATCCTCCATTTTTCCTGGTGTTTCTTGCAGCTGCACTGGGAGTTTGGTATTTGCTTCAGGAAATACAAGGAATTCAACTGGGACACAGTGCTGGAGGGAGTTCTGTCACGTGTGGTGAAACAGGGTCGGCAAGAGAATGCACCAAGTAGGCTTCTATCCCATATAGCTTGCCCCCTTGACTATAGCAACCTGATTCTGAACATTGCCCTGAAACCTCTCCATATAACAAAATGCCTTTACTTATAAGGGTCTGCTGGCTGCACCATGTCAGTCACAAGCCATTTTGAAGACAATGGCAGATCCACATGGCCCCACCGCAGAAGTTTTATCACACTCCTGCCCACCACTCCTCTAGGCCCACTACTCAGCAGGCACCAAGTTACTGGCATCTCTGTTCTACACCATTTTCATGGAACCCAGTCAATCAAGGCACTGTGTGGTACACTCATGATCAGAAACACGACATCCAAAGATTCTCCAGTGCCACCTGTTCATGGGAATTTTAAAAATTTCATGGTATTTACCAGGAAACATTAAATGGTGAGGAAGCTCATTTCATAGAAAGCTGTGGAGAATTATCACAGGCAAGACTTCCCAAAGAGTGGCCAAAATGTCACATGAAGCCATGCCCATTGAGGTTTACAATGTGAGGTCCATGTGTGTTTTGCCTCTCAACTCTGGCTGTCAAGTTTTTCAGAATAAAATCATGTGATATCCTAGCTGAAATTCCTAGTGCTCTGTGGAAAGCAAACCTGGCCCTAGATCAGTTTGCAAGGGCAACTCTTATCCGTGGCCTCCTAAAATCCCAAAACAATTCATGGCAATATTTCTCTGATGTCATTTCCTGAACTCAGTATCTAAGGGGACTCACACCAGAGTTCAATCCAAGGTGGACCCAGTCATCTCTTCCAACTGCCACACAAATAACCAAAATTAAAACCAAAACACTCCCACATGGCCCTCATCTTCTTCCATATAGGCACTCATCATAAACTCCGGTTGGTGGTTTCCATGAGGGACACAGCTCAAGACAGTGTCAAAAATATGCTCCCTTGCCACTCATTTGCCTAAAGTCAGAGTGTCCTGGACACACTTCCGGTGAACCAGGAGTGATCAAATAGGCCTGCCATTAATACTGCTCTGCTTCTCCAATTTGAGGCCTACTGACTGTCAGGTATAAATTCTTTATGCGATTTGGAGTAATGAGAAAACCCAAAAACTTCTGCATGTCTTTGAAGAACTCATTTGACCCAAAGGATCCCTATTCTCACTTGATAGAGGTCAGGAACCTAACAGAGGAAGGCAAGAGACTTCATCCACAATGACTGATCTTTTTGCCATTTTGGTTTTGGATGCACATATGGGATCTTTCTTTAGATAAATTAGGTGCTGAGAATCTAAGCCACAGCCTCACACAGGGTGAAGAGGCTGATTGAGACACATCCTTTTCCAAAGCATTTAATCAAAGAAACACAGGTGATGCCTATTCATTTCCATTTGAAAACTGTTTTCTTCAGGATTCAAAAAAGGGTGGCCTGAGGCAAAGACCTTCCTGACATTCAGGGCAACAGAACATTAGGTAAGCAAAAGGCCTAAAGCAGAGTGGCCAGAATTCAGGAAGAAAACAGGAACTTAGGAAGGTAGCAGGTGATGCACATCAATAAGGCTAGCCACACTCTATTCATAAATTGGGCAGGATGAATGCTGGAAATCTGTCTACTAGACAGGAAACAATCATTGATGCATTCTCTTTTTTAATGTCTACATCCACAGACACAGTGTGATACACAGATATAGAAACACTCCCCTTGTCAAATGACATTCTAGAAGCAGTCCAGTCCAAACCAAACAAACCGCCTTTCCTACCTATTCTCAGACCATGAGACATAACCACAAACACACACCCACACCCACAAAGGCACCTCCTTCCACCAAGTAGGTCTGTGACTAACTGGAGTGTCCTCTGACTGACTGACTTTCCCTGAAATGGCCTGTCCTGTCTCAGATCTGGTTTTTTGAGCAACTCTCCGAAGTTGTCAGTAGCCAGTGCTGAGCCACTACCATCTTTTTCAGGAAAGGCCCCTCTTCAGAGCTTTCATGGCATTTGCCAATCCTCACATTAGAAGGTACCAAGAATGACTGACACTATCCTTGTTAATTCCAATCAAGTGAGCACACTGAAACTGGGACTGGGACTGGCTCTGGATGCCTGGCTTCCTGGATCCCATGTTCAGAGAGTTAAATCAACAAGAAAATGAGGTGAGGTCACTTCTTTCAGGAACTGAATGAGATCACTGCTTTGGTAACCATATGTCCTAACAGTTGCTTCCAAGAGTCCCATGCGATGGAGGCTGCCCCTATTTCCTGTGACACTTTCACAAGTTAGAATGGTATATCAACAATAGGCACCCTGGAAGAGCTCTCAACACAGGCCTGGATTGGTCCACCTTCTCTACATTGAGAAGAGAGTGCCTCATTCAGACAATCCAGATCAAGTTGTTTGCCATGGATGATGACTTTTGCCCTCTCAGGTCCTTCATAGCTGAATACATCTTCTCCAGGGATCATTTCTGCATGGACCTATGAGGTTCTCAACAGGTGGAAGATCCCCTACATTCCTGTATTTTAAGACCAACTCTGTCCCTGCACTTTTGTAAAGTTAGATTGAGGAAACAGTGTATGGTTAGTATTAATAACATGTTCAATTTGGGTTAGGAATCATTCTGCTGGATTAATAATGGTATAGGAAACCTGCGATATTTACAAGAATATAGAGGAGAAATATACGTATGAAAACAGAAATCTAGGTACGATTTGAAGCCCAGAAGGGCATTGGGCCCTTGATGGGGATACTTAGCTTTGAATTACGTTCTGCACAGTTGTCTCAGATAAATCGACATACAATGGTATAGGACCATTTACCTTGGATGATTGAATGTAGTCAAAGAGGAAGAGTCGGCAGGATTAGGAAGGTAATCGGTATATTTTGAAAGAAGGGTGAGTATAGGATTTGGACCAAAAGTTCTTTAGAAATAGGGTTTCTCGTAGAGAATGACTGTAAATGTCAGCACATGTGAAGAGTCAGTCACAATGATGAACTGGTGAAAATATGTAGGAAAGCAGATATCAATAGAGACATTAGGAAATCAGGCAAAGTATAAAGTGAGTGATTGGATTAGACAATTTCAACATGCTTGAGAGAATATATAATCTTAGGAAGAAACAAATATGTAATCACCAATAGGATTGACATTAGAGAGCATTAGGCAAACTGAACGTGGATGTTTTTAGTAATCCCTGCTCACTTTCCATTTAGATTTTGGTAGAAGCATAAGTGTGACCTTTGGTTTTTGTGTCCAGAATATTACTGTGATAAAATATATTTGTAGATAAGGTGACATGAGTATTTCTTCCACCAGTTCTCGGAGCAATATTTTGAAGACTTATAAATTAGTATTGGGGATACAAATAAGTTTACCCTGTATCTATGAATACCGAGATAATGGATTAATAAATCATAATGTGAATAAATAATATAACTGGTTCCAATTTTAAATAATGGATTGAATTGATATCTGAAAATATACATGAAATCTTATATTGATATACATACATTCATTCCAACGAGTTAAACATCTAATGGTAATATTAGAGTTATGGTTTATCAGGAAGAGTGTGTGAGTTTTGCTATTGTGGGTGAAGGGAAACGCGAGCCAGATGCAGGTTGGCTAGCCTAGATTACTATGTTTACCCGGCAGTTATCAAAGCCACAAAAGCCAAGGCTGTGTGAGGGAAAAGCCGACTTCTTCTGTGAGTCATAGGGATGTGAGCATATAGGGGCTGCCTAGAGGAACCCAAACTTTTTATCAAATTCAGTACACAGCATTGGCCATTTTACCAATTAACAACCAAAACCGATGGCCCCCAGGGGGGTCTCTAGAACCTCAAATTCTGTGTGACCTTTTTAACTGCGGCAAGTGCTCAATAGCGTGGAAGGAAATTCCCCTATGTGGAGGCCTTTTTCCTCCTTCACTCAAATCCTGAACTATACATCTCCAATAGATCCTCACCCTCTGCCATCTACTCCAGATGCTCTGCTGTCAATCCCACCTCAGCAACCTGATTTCTCCTCTCCAATTACTAGATCAAATACCCAAACCACCGCTGGTTCTCAGACAATTGCCCCCTTGCTGAGGTAGCAGGTACTGAGGTACCCCTCTTCCCACTCACTCCTCTCTTCTTTTGTCAGTGTCCGCACCGGGTCCCAACAGGTCCTTTTACCAGCTAACCCAAAGCTCAAACAGGCTGAGGAGAGCCCTCAGACCCCTATCCAAGATGTAATGAAAATGACCTTTAAAGTTGCTTTGTCAACACTGAAAACAGGTTACTAAGAATTTGAAGTCCCTCACAGGCTTTTTGAGATACTCACTCCCATCTTCTCCTCTGGTCTATCTGTTCTACTGCTCAACTTTTTGATGCTAGGAAAATCCCAAACCCCCTTCCCATTATTCTTTTACATCTCTTCTTCCTCATTCTCCGATCCAAGGAGCTGCTCTCACCACCCGCCTTTCACATCTTCCCCCTCTGTACCAGGACCACAGAAAATTCTTAACTGACCTTCTCCAGAAGTCTTCACCATGGCTGAATTTAGGACTTTTAGCAAAAGAGTCCCAATGAAGGAGTTCAATGTAGATAAACTTCCTCTTTTCTTGTTACCCTGTTCTACCTACCATGGGCTGGAAAAATCAGCTCTGCTATGCTAGACACCCCTTTACTAGTTTTTCACAAAATATGTGAACAAGGCCTCTGGCCTTGAGCTGGGGCTTCACAGAGATGGCTACATTTCTAAGATAATGAAGTTACCAACTGGGCTCCATGGTAATAGCTGACAGGGAGAAATAAAAAAAAGAAGACAAAATCTCTCCCCCTCCCAAGTGTCCTTAAAAAGTAAACTTGCATAGAACAGAGGAAATAAAACAGAAACAAAAACAGCTTTTTGTGAACTTCTGCAGACTGTGAACTTCTGAGCCACTTTACCTACATGTTGGGTACAAAATTCTGAAACTACCTAAACTTGGGGTTCAGTGGATTAATTGATTACAACAGAAGCAATGCCCTCTAAATCCGTTTGCAACCAAATAGGACTGTTTCCCTAGCTTCGGTGCTATCTTAGGTGCCTTGCCTTGTCTGTCCCTACAAAAGTGTAATTCTATATACTTAAACATTGTTAATGGGTTCATAAAATGGTCAACAGATGTGATTAATTATGTAATGGTGCACATGATTCCCAGAGTGCTCTATCATGAAACAGGTTCATTTAAAAATCAAATACGGGGGCAAAAAACTCGGTTCCGCTGGGAAGCTGTATTCCTCACTTTAGCCATCCTATTCGGAATAGGAGTTGCTTCAGGGGTGGGCACAGGAACCACTGCCCTAGTCCATGGGACACAACAAATAACCCAATGAGAAGTACCAATAGACCAAAACTTAAAGATATTAAAAACCTCCATCACAGCTTTACAGGAATCTTTAACCTCGCTCTCTGAAGTAGTTTTACAGAACAGGCGACGTTTGGACCTTCTCTTCATGAGAGAAGGGGACTTTGTGCTGCATTGAGGGAAGAATATTGTTTTTAGGCTGACGATACTGGAGTTGAAAAAGAATCTATGAGTAAATTAAAAAAACGCCTTGAAGAGTGTCAACGAGAGACAGAGGCCCAAAAAGAGTGGTTTGAGTCTTGGTTCACACAGTCTCCGTGGGTAACTACACTTTTATCAGCCTTGGCCGGTCCTTTAATAATCTTCATATTATTGCTAACTGTAGAGCCCTGTATGCTCAACCGTGTAGTTTCCTTTCTCCAAGCTCAAATTGGACAAGTTAAACTTATGGTAATCAGACAACAATATTCCCGACTAGCAGACATAAATTGTGACACCCCCCAATGATCACTTTTATGATTAAAAGTAACCAGAACAAGAAGTGGGGAATGAAAGGATAATAAAATAGGTACTTGTCAATTTCTGTTTTTCTGTATGCTTAACAAAACACTGTTGAAATCTTGAGAACTGTTTGCTTATCTTTTTCCCCGAATGTACTGTCCCAAATTGCCAAACTGCAGAATGTACTCCCTCAACACATTTGCAAACAAACCGCCCACTTGTCATGACCCATCAATAAATTTCACTCCCCGCCCTCTCTAAGGAAAGTATATAAGCTCTGCTTAAGCTGTTCTCAGGGCTCTCTGCTAAATTCAAGTGAGCTCTGAGCCACAGCATGCTGGACCCACAATAAACACTTTGCTGTTGCATGTGACAGTCTCTTGGTGGTCTCTTACTCCAACGCTCGACCAACCTTTACATTGGTACAATCATAAGTGTGACCTTTGCTTTTTGTGTCCAGAATATTACTGTGATAAAATGTATACATAGGTCAGGTGACATGAGTATTTCTTGCACCATTTCAAGGAGGAATATTTTGAAGACATGTAAATTAGTATTGGGGGTATAAAGAGGTGTACCCTGTGTCTATGAATATAGAGATAATGCATGAATAGACAATATTGTGTATAAATAATATAACTGGTTCCACTTTAAATAATGGATTGAATTGATATCTGACAATATATAAGAAATCATATATTGATATACAATCATTCATTCTAACCAGTTATACATCTAATGGTAATATTAGGGTTATGGTTCATCATGTAGGGTGTGTGAGATTTGCTTCAAAAGTACTTATGGATATCAAAAATAATGTGTTTGGAAAGAAGTCTCATGAGAAGACCAGTCAAGAAACATGAAGAAATATATGTGTTCTGAAGTAGAAAGTGATTGAAAGTGAAACAAATGCCTATAAATTTGCAAACTTGTGGATGAAATCTATATCCAATGATGTGCATAAACTAAAGAAATTGTAATGCACCAGTGTTGAAAAAAATTAACATCAAAATACACATTATGTCCCATAGGAGTCTACTTGCATTGATGTTAAACTTGGTCAGTTACCGAAGAAATATTAGGATTTGTATACACCATTCACTGAAGTTAGTTTTCAGTAGTAGGAAACAAATATGTATTTCAGGTGGATGAATATTTCTGAGAATAATCTTGTGAAAAGAAAATTATAAATCCACATACATGAATATGAATGAATTTAGGAAATGTATAATAAGACAGATATATTTTATATTTTGAAAAATCTGGATAGTGTGTATATATATATATATATATATATATATATATATATATATATATATATATACACAGATATTAAAAAGTAGCACTATATGCCAATTGAAATTCACCATGAAATATATATCATTCACAGATCAAAAATATTCATTTTACTGAACATGGATTTATATATAATTTTGTTCAGCTAGGAAACTCACCCATAGGTTGAATTTTCAGTTCCATCAGCATTTAGGAGGAGTGATCTCTTCTCACAATTTGTATCTGCCAAGTCAGCCACCACAAAATAGTGTACGTGTGGTACCAGGTAGGATTGTATATGTGCTATAAAAATACATATGCTGAATAGGCTACAGCGAAAGGGAGACAGGAATTCACATATTTGTTAACTTTAAAAACAACTGGAGAACTATTTCAACAAAAAATTGACTAGATTTATAACTCCTACCCTATACAGTGCATAAGGCAAGTCCAAATATACACCATGCCTCTTTTGAAATGCTTGTATTTCAATTTTTTGGCGTTATTTTTCTCCATCATATTAGGATTAGTACACAGAGTCTAGTAGGGTATGGGGTAGTGTCAGGGATTCAGTATTTCAATTGGAAAATGAATCCAATGTGTATGCAAACATGTGCTACACAAAAATCCTACCACTCTCATCCAGAACAATTCCTTGACATTTCCTTCGCTCCAAGTAAGACACAATTTGAGGAGAAGAGTTATAAAATCTGTGAATACATATCTGGAATGGAAATTGCTCAGGAGTTCAGAACTTTGAAGGTGGTAGACGAGTTTCCAAAAGTAAGGGACAGTGTAAACTCCACAATCATGGAGCTCTGCTGGCCTAAAGACTTCTTCAGAAACTGCCTCTGAGGTTGGGCACTTGAAATATATGTTGTTGTCAGGAGCTTTAGCTTCCTTTGTAGTGAGACCATCAAAGCTGGGTCTGCATCTATGTGACCTGGAGGACATGGTCTCTTATATTCCAATGAACATTAGGCAGCAGTGCTGAATTCTCTCTTTGTAGATAATTGTGGCCACTGGGGGCTAAGTGTCTCCCCATGTGGAGTGTGAAGCTATTTGGTCACCTTCCACTTTTTGTGGTGTTTCTTGCCTCTGCACTGGGAGTTTGGTATTTGCTTCACGAAATTCAAAAAGTTCAACTAGGACAAACTGCTGGAGGGAGTTCTGTCACGTGTCGTGGGTCAGGGTCTACAGGAGAATACACCAATCTGGCTTTTATCCCACATAGCTTGCCCACTTGACCATAGCAACCTGATTCTGAACATTGCCCTGAAACTTCTCCATATAACAAGATGCCTCTACATACAAGGTTCTGCTGGCTGCTCCATGTCAGTCACAACCCATTTGAAAGCCAATGGCAGATCCACATCACTGCACCACAGATTTTTTAACACACACGTGCACAACACTGCTCTATGACCACTAATCAGCAGGCTCCAACTTACTGACATCTCTGTTCTACATCATTATCATGAAACCCTGTCAATCAAGGCAGTGTCTGGTACACTCAAATCAGCAACAGGACATTCATGGTTGTCCAGTGCCACCTGGTCATGGGAATTTCAAAAATGTCATGGTATGTATGTAGCCATTTTTCAAGGATGAATTTGGAGGCACTGTGGGTTTCAATTCATTCAGGTACCGTTAAATGGTGAGGAAGCTCATTTCAATGAATGCTCTAGAGAACTCTCACAGGCAAGGTTTCCCAAAGAGTGGCCAAAAAGTTACATGAAGCCAGGCCCATAGAGGTCTACAATGTGAGGTCCATGTTTGTTTTGACTCTCAACTATGGCTGCCAAGTCTTTCAGAATAAAATCATATGATATCATTGCTGAGATTCCCTGTGCTGTGTGGAAAGCCACCCTTGGTCTAGATCTCAGTTTCCAAGGGTGACTCCCATGTATGGCCTTAAAAATCTCAACACATTTCATGGCAATAATTCTCTGAGGTCAGTTCCACAACACAGTCTCTAAGGGGAATCACACCAGAGTTTAAACCCCGGTGGACCCAGTCATCTCCCAACCGCCACAAAAATGACCAGAATTAAAACCAAAACACTCCCACATAGCCCTCATATTCTTTCATATATACACTCATCATAACCTGTGGCTGGATATTTCCATGAGGGGCACATCCAAAGACAGTGTTCAAAAACAGCTCCCTTGCCCCTCATTTGCCTAAAGTCATTGTGGCCTGGACACCCTTCCTGTGAACCAGGAGTGATCAAGTAGGCCAGCTCTTAATACTGCTCTGCTTCTCCAATATGAGGCCTACTGACTGTCAGGTATAGACTCTTCATGTGATTTGGAGTCATGAGGAAACCCAAGCACCTCTGCATGGCTTTGAAGAACTCACTTGACCCAAAGGATCCCTATTCTCACTTGATAAAGGTCATGAAACTAAGAGAGAAAGGCAAGAAACTTCATCCACAAAAACTGAACTTTTTGCCATTTTTGTTTTGGACGCACACATGGGATCTTTCTTTAGATCCATCTGGTGCTGAGAATATAAGCCACAGCCTCATACAGGGCCAAGATGCTGATTCAGACGCATCCCTTTCCAAAGCAATTAAGCAAAGAGCCACAGGTGATGCCCATTCTTTTCCATATGAAAATTCATTTCTTCAGGCTTCACAAAGTGTGGCCTGAGGCAAAAACCATCCTGACATTTAGGGCAACAGTACAATAGGCAAGCAAAAGGCCCAAAGCAGGGTTTCTCCTCTGAGACTTTCCTGGTCACACTGATATCTGAGTTTTCTGAGATGCCCCCATTCCCTTCAGCTATTCAGTACATGGCCATTTCACAGAGTGTGGAAGTGGTTTATATCTTGGACACAAAAGTATGAGCCTATTCTGGAGAGTTTCCAGAATTCAGGAAGACAACTGGAACTTGGGAAGATAATAGATTTTGCCCATCTATAAGGCAAGCTGCAGTCCATTCATAAATTGGGCCGGATGAATGATGGGAGCTTTCTATTAGACAGGACACATCCATTGATGCATTGTCTTTTCTAATGTCTACAACCACGGACACAGTAGGATACACAGATATAGAAACACTTGCCTTGTCAAATGACATACAAGAAACAGTCCACTCCAAACCAAACAAACCGACTTTCCTATCTATTCTCAGAACATGAGACAAAACCGCATACTCACACCCATACTCAAACGGCACCTCCTTCTCCCAAGTAGGTGTGTGAATATATGGAGTGTCCTCTGACTGGTGGGCCATACTCTGTTCCACCGAAATGCCTGTAGGGTCTCAGATCTTGTCTCCTTTTCCAACTCTGTGAAGTTGCCAGGAGCCATTGGTGAGCAACTATCTGCTTTCCCTGGAAAGGCCCCTCTTCAGAGCTCTCCTGGCATTTGGCCATCCTCACATCAGTAGGTACCAAGAAAGACTGACCCTGTCTTTGGTAAATCCAAACAAGTGAGCCCAATGTAACTGGGACTGGGACTGGCTCTGGATGCCTTGCTTCCTGGATCCCAAGTTCAGAGATTTCCATCACCAAGGAAGTTATGTAGGTCAATTCCTTCAGGAACTGAAAGAGGTCACTGCCTTGACAACCACTTTGTCCTAACAGTTGTTTCATAGGGTCCCATGAAATGGAGTCTGCCCCTACTTCCTGTGACACTTTCAAAGTAAGAATGGTATTTCAACCATAGGCACCTGGGAACAGCTCTCCACACAGGCCTGGTTTGGTCCATCTTCTCTATATTAAGAAGAAAGCGGCTGTTTCAGACACATCCCTTCGTCCTGACCAGGGTTTTTGCCATGGAAGATGATTTTTGCTCTCTTAGGTCCTCCATAGCTGCCTACATCTTATCCAGGGATCATTTCTGCATGGACCTTTGAGGTTCTCAGCAGGTGGAAGATCCCCTACATTCTTGTATTGTAAGACCAACTCTGTACCTGCTCTTCTGTAAAGTGAGATTGAGCGAAGAGTGTATGGTTAGGGTTAATAACAGGTTCGATTTGGGTTAGGAATCCTTCTGCAAGATGAATAATGGTATTGGAACCAACAGAAATCTAGGTAAGATTTGAAGCCCAGTAAGGCATTAGGCGCTCGAGTGGGATACTTAGTTTTGAATTATATTCTGCACAGACGTCTCAGATGAATCGATATACAATGGCATAGGACCTTGTATCTTCGATGATTGAATGTTGAAGAGAACATCCAGTCAAAAAGGGATAGTAAGTAGGATTAGGATGATAGTTGGTAGCTTTAGAAACAAGAGTGAGTATAGGAGTGGGACCAAAATTTCTTTAGCAATAGGCTTTTGCATAGAGATTGAATATAAATGTCAGCACGTGTGAAGAGTCAATCACAATAATGAACTGGGATAACATCCTCACTCCATGGGTGCATCCTCCGCCAAGTGGAGGGGCCCATGGGGGATGAACCCTTATGGCAAGGGCAGAAGATGGTTGGTCAGAGCTGTTACTCATACTTTTATATAAGAAAGAGAGATCTGTGGGGATGTAAACTTAAGAAATAAGCCTGTGAGAAGGGTAGAACATCCTTTTAAATGTTGGCAGCACGGTCTTCAATCTCCAGACGATGATGGACCTGTATGGGCTTAGAGGCCAAAATATTAATCTGTTCTTTAATAAATTGTACCAGCCTGTTTATAATGCAGGGTCCTATGGACCCAATTATAAGTAAACCCAACAAAGGGCCTAATAGGGGAAGAAGGTAGGGTAGAAATCCATTAAGCCCAGTCCAGAGGGGATTTTCAAATAGTTCAAGTCTTCTCTTTCTAGATCTTATTGAAGGTGCTTAATTTTAGTGCATACTATGCTGATTTATTGGCATAAAAGCAGCATCGTTCCCCTAAGCCCAAGCAAATACCTCCCTGGTTATCTGTCAGCAAATCTAAGCCTCATCTTTTTGAAGGAACACTTCTGTCTGGGAGTCTATTTGGTCCTGCAGATCTTTAATGGTTCCTGATAGAGTTTGTACATCATTTATAAGTTGTTGAGACAGGCGATGGTAAGAGTGTATAGCTGTGCCTAAGCCAGTGTACCTGTGCCCACAGCAGCTGTTATTCCAAGGCTGGCAATGAGTGGTAAGGCCTGTATTTCCCACCTGTGTCTTTTGACTAAGGTGTCTAGGCTAGGAATGGTTAGAGGTTCATCTCCTGGGACTATAGTTATATCAGGGAGTAATAAGGCAAGAACAGAACCACCGGTCCAATTCGCTGGAAGCCTGGGGAAGGCCAAGTTTCCTCCACACATTAAAACTCTGCCATTGGGAGGACAAAGAGTTGGGGTGAGTGAGGAATAATTTTGTATGTTGAGCAATTTTCAAAGAAAGTAACTCCAACATCAATATCATAGGTGTTATTCTGCATCGCGCCTAAAAGACATAATGTAATAGTGCCTATAAGTTGTACTTAAAAAGGAAATCCGGGTTGGCATGTATTATCATTGTCTATGATAGAATTAATAGGAACTGCCATAGTCATGATTGCCCCTGTTGTCATGCAGAGCCAGCAATCACCAGCAAGGGTGTGGTTGGAATTATTAAGCAAGGAGAAGGTAGTTTCCAAAATATCTAATGTATTTGGTATCTAAACCTGGGAGCTGGGATTTAGGCAACATTAAGGGATGATATGTGAGCTCAGGGATTTGGGGTTTCAAAAGTTTGATTATGTGAGGATGTTTGACAGCATCAGTGGTTCTTCCACCATCAGTGACCCCTGTATTGGCCTTAATGGGCCAGCAGGAGGGTTTACCGACAGGGCCTTGGCAACCAGCTGACTGTAGCTTGGTGTATTTGCCTTCTACTCCCTGGTCAAATAGAACGGAGGTATAATGAATAGTGGTACCCCCTGCTGCATGAGTTTTAGTTTGGGAGGCTTCAAAAAATTGTTCTCCCTGCTTGTTAACACAAATTGAGGGCGACACATAACAAGAGTCATGCCTCGCCTGGGTATGCGAACAGGTTGCAGAAGAATTTTGGAGAGCTTTACTTGTACTAGAGGGAATAAACTTTGGCTTGTTAACACATACCCATTTAGGCTGATGAACTCCTCCAAGTTTATGGTCAACCTCGGCATGGAGGTAAGCCACCTTAGTCACGCAGTCAGCAGTCTGGGTCCAACTAGTGGGAGCCTGAGTCCAAGATCATCCCTTGCATTCACAGGGGGGCCCAAAAACTTACTCCATGATGTTGGAACGTGGAGGGCCAAGGCCTCCATGTACAAACCTGTTAAGCAGAAGTGCCTAAAGCAGGATCCTCACACAGATTGTTGGCTGCATCTGAAAAAGAACAAAATTTGTCCTCAGGGGGAGGCCCTCCATCCCTGTGTTGAGGGAAGTCATTAACCTGTTTAACCAGGCATTCTGGTAACCATCTTGGGGCTGATTACTCTTGGTCCAAAAGACAAGCTGAGCCTCGTCCCCAGATGAGGACAGGATCTGGACCTTTCCATTTATTTGTAAGGGAATTGCACCACATAAGAGGTGGGCGAACAGAATTGGACAAGGGATGCCAGTTTCTGTCTGCGGCCGAATGGCCTTCACTGTCTAGGTTAAGAAAAATAAGGGCAAGTAAGGCATGGTTAAGGCGATGCCTGGGAGTGGTAAATACAAGGGCGGAAGCCTTATGGAGGGTTATCCAAGTCTATAAGGTAAGGTGGGCACGTTCTACAACTCCTTGGCCCTGAGGGTTGTATGGAATTCCAGTAGTATGACGAATTTGCAAGGTAGCACAAAACTATTTAAACTTGGCACAGGTATATGCAGGATAATTATCTGTTTTAATATGTATTGGTTGACCCATTATGGAAAAGGCTGAAATAAGAGGAGAAAGGACATATTTGGTAGCCTCTCCTGAATGTGGTGATGCAAAAATAAAGTCGCTGAAGGTATCTATAGAAACGTGTATATATTTGGTAATTTCAAATTCAGGAAAATGAGTAACATCCATTTGCCAAAACTGATTGGGCAGTAATCCTCGGTGGTTAACTCTCATGTGTTGAATGGGGAGGGAGACAGTGCAACCTGGGCATGCTTTTACTATTTCTCGTGCCTGTTGCATGGTAATTTTACAAAGTAATTGAAGGCTCTTGGAATTTAGATGGTGAAGATTGTGTAACTCCGTGGCCTTTTGAATGGAGCCCACAAAAATTGGAAAGATGGAACGAGTTGCTGCATCAGCTTGGGCATTACCTTGTGTTAGAGGCCTGGGATGATCAGAGTGTGCCCTGATGTGTTCTAAGAAAAATGGGTGTTGTCTGGCCTGAATTAGCTGCTGAAGCTGATGAAACAGAAAGGCCACAATGGAAGAAGCCTTAATGGTGGGGGAAATCTCCAGCAGGGGCACAGAATGAGCAATGTAGGCACTGTCTGTATAAATATTAACAGGATTATCAAAAAATATTATAAAAACTTGTGTTATGGCAAACAATTCCACAAACTGTGCTGACTGATAGATAGTATCAAAGATGGTAGGCTGGTTATTGACAACAAAGAGCGCTCAGCCATTACTGGAACCGTCTGTAAAGACATTAAGGGCTTGAGGAATGGGAGCCTTTTGAGTAATTTTGGGAAAAATAAATGGATGTAACTGGACAAAATGTGAAAGGGGGTCATTGGGGAGGTGGTTATCATTTGTTCCTCAAAAGCCTGATAGGGCAATACCCCATTCATTTCCTGTCTGTATTAAAAATTCGGTTTGGTCCTTCTTATATGGAATTAAATTATTATGAGGTTCTTTGCCAAACTGTTGTCGAGAATCAAACGACCTTTAATAATAATAGAAGCTACCTGAGCAAGATTAACAGAAATAACATTGGAGGATGTGGTGGGTAAATGGACCCAAAGCAAGGGGCAGCCTTTATTTTTAAAATGTGGATCTCGCTGCCAAAATATTCCTGTGGGTGTATGAGGAGTTTGTTAAATAACCAGAACCAGAGGAAGGTTATAAGAAATTTTTGTAACAAACTGTTGGGCAATGGCTTCTGTGACTTGGTTTAATGCCTGTAATGTCTCGTGTGTAAGCTTTTGAGAGGAGGAGGGGTGGGAATCACCTCTCAAAATATCATTAAGGGACAAAAGTACACAAGTGGGTAATTTTAAATATGTTCTTAGCCATTTAATATCCCCCAGTAATTTTTGAAAATCATTAAGAGTGTGAAGATGGTCCACACGTAGTTGTATTTTAGGAATTTGAATCTGATTATCTTGAAGTTTAAGGCCCAAATAGGTATAAGGGTCCTGTGTTTGAACCTTATCAGAAGCTATCTGTAGTCCCAAGGTAGCGAGGGTTTTGTAAAGGTCCAGGTAACAATTATTAACGTCATGGATATTAGGTGCAGCAATTGACAAATCATCCAATTAATGTAAAATATGAATTTGTGAACATTGCTCTCTCACAGGGTCTACTGCTTGAGCAACGTATTTTTGGCAAAGACTAGGGCTGTTGGCCATACCTTGGGGAAGAACCTTCCATTGAAATCTCTGCATAAGGCCCTGAAAATTAATGTGAGGGAGACTAAAGGCAAAATAGGGTCTATCCTAAGGATGTAAAGCAATGGTAAAAAAGCAATCTTTTAAGTCAATAACCATTTTACAATAGTTTTTGGGAATAGCCACTGGTGTGGGAATGCCTGGCTGTAGTGCTCCCATCAGGCATATAACTTTATTAATGACACACAAATCTTGTAAAAGGCGCCACTTGCCTGATTTTTTCTTGATAACAAAAATAGAATTATTCTATGGTGAGCTTGATGGCTCTACATAGCCGGCTGCCAGCTGTTCCTGCACTAACATGGAGGCAGCCTCCAATTTTTCTTGGGTAAGGGGCCACTGATCCACCGACACAGGAGTCTGAGTCTCCCAAATAATTTTATCTGCATGGGGTACAGGAGGGTCAGGGACCAACACTAAAAATCCAAATATCCAAGTCTATATGTATTTGTTTTTTGTAAGGGTTGTATAGGCTCAACCAGTCCTTGTCTCAATCTCCCCATGCCTGTACCAGGGACAAAATTCATATGAAGCATTTGATGAGTCACCATGGAATTGGGACTGGCAAGAATAACTTACATTTGACTCAAAATATCTCGGACGTATAGGTTAAGAGGGAGTTCAGGAACAAAGAAAGGAGTGACAGTTCCCATATTACCCTCTTTATCAGTCCAGGTAAGAGCCCTAGAGCTGACAAGAGGATTTTTTGACTGTCCTATCCCTTTAAGGTCTGTCAAGGATGGGGTGAGGGGCCAACCTGTTGGCCAGTATTTTTGAGAAATAATTGTGGCATCAGCTCCAGAATCAAGAATTCCTTGGAATTCCTTTCCTTCAATAAGTAAGATAAGGGTGGGTCTATTGTGAGAAATGGGCTGAACCCAATATACATCAGAGGAGCCCAAGGAGGTAGTCCCCCTCGGTAGGTTTGAGTGGTGGAAGTGCCTCCTGAATCCAAGGGAAGGAGTATTAATTGTGCAAGTCTTGTTCCTGCTGGGATGGCTGCAACTCCATTAATAGCTGTGGCCAGTATTTTTATTTCTCCAGTGAAATCATTATCATTAATGCCAGGGAAGACCTGAACACCTTGTAAGGTAGTAGAGGCTCTTCCAAGAATAAGGGCACACGTATAGATGGAGGGGGAACCATAATTTTAGTGGGTATTATCTGGGGCCCTTGCATTGAGTCTAATATTTTATCAGTGGCGGCAAAAAGGTCCAATCCTGTGCTGCCTGGGGTGGCTAATTGGAATGAGGCAATTGTGGAGAAGGATTTTGAGATAGGCTGCTGAGGGCATTTGTCTTAGATCTACACTCACTGGCCCAGTGATGACCTTTACCTCATCTAGGGCAAATGGTAGCTGCGGGCAATTTAGCCTCAGTTTGAAAAGACACTATTCTTAGGCTTTGTTTGCCTGTCGGACACTCACGTGCAAAATGGCCAGGTTGTTTACAAATAAAGCAACTACGTGAGCTAGGATTGTTAAAGGCCTTGGTAAAGGCGGCACTGAGGGCGAGACCCATGGCAAGGGCTACACCCACCCCTGCACAGAGTCTAATAAAGTCAGAAAGTTTCACTTTTTTCTTATGTGGTCGAAGAACATCCTGACATGCCAGGTTGGCATTTTTAAAGGCAAGATGTTTTACAAAGGTGCTTTCGCTTTGCTTGGTCCAAGCAAGAATCCCGCAGCTAGGTTAAGCCGGGGAACAAAGTCGCTATAAGGCTTGTCGGGCCCTTGTCGAATTTTTGCCAGGGAAGTGGTAGCGGAGGCCTTTTGAGGGAGGCGTCTCCAAGCATGTAAGCCAGCCATCTGAATCTGTGTCAAAAGTCCAGCAGGGAAACCTGCCAGTTAAGTTTTAGTGTCAAAAGGCGCATTGCCCACTAGCTTAACATAAGTCCAGAAATTAGAGGAGGGCTTAGTTAAATTTTTCTGAGCAGTTTCCTGACAGTGCTCTTTGAAATCTGCATTCCATAACAGGAAGTCTCCGGCATTGAGGGTTGCTTGGTCTAAATATTTCCAATCATTTGGAGTAAGACATTGTGTCATGTAGCTTTCTAATAAAGCCTACGTGTAGGGTGCAATGGGTCCATAGTGAGCACAAGACTTTTTAAGTTTTTTCAAGAAAACGCAGGCTTAATGTTTTGTAGACACTCTGGGTTCCTTCCTGCCTAGGGATGAAGTCCTCATCCTCTGAGTCCTGATCTCCTTGATCCATTTCCCCCGCTTCCTCCTCTTGATCCTCATCTAAGTCTTTGACATCAACCTGGGCAGGCTTAACTATCTAACTGAGGGTGACTGAAAGGTGAGAACAGTCCAATGGAGCGGCTTAGCCTTTGTATTAGACCACTTTGGGGCAGCTTGTGTTGACTCCATGCCTAAGGCTAATGAATAAAGCTCAGAGTCAAGGGATCTTAATTCTTTTTTAACTTGGATCTCTTCCAGTCTATGTTGGAGAGACTCTCCCAAGGGAGCCAGGTTAGGCAAGGGAATTGGGAAAAAATATCTGGTGGGGGGATTTGGCCCCTGAAGGGCCGGAGCACAAAAGGCAGGAGAGATATAGGAGGGAGGTGGATGTGTAAGTCCTATAGGCTGTGGCTGGGTCCTAAGTGGTGGTGGGTATTCTGAATCATAGGGAGCTGCTTCCTTCTCCAAGTTAGCCTTCTCCCCAGGGGTCAATGTGTCTCCAGGATTTAAAACTGGATAAAGGTGGTTGGTAACCATTGGAGCCCTATTCATTAGGGTGGTATTTTGAGGGGGACCAGGAAGGTTTCCAGGGTCCTGGGGAGACTGAGAATGGTCTATGTCTATACTAACTGATGGGCATGTGAGGGGAGACGAGAGGTCTTTTGCATAGTCTCTTTCCCAATCCTGAAAAGTTTTAAGGTACCATTGTCAAAGGGTGAACTTTTAAGAAATTCATTAATTAATTTCCAGTAAGAAAAGGTGGGAACAGGCAATTTTTCTGTCCAAAGGATTCATAATAATCTTTTAAACAGTCTCCTACTCTAAGCCATCTTTTACCATTAATGGTCCCTTCAAGGTGAAATCATAGACACAATTCCCCTATGTATGAAAAGAAAAATTTTAAGTCCTTTTTATTAACACGTGCCCCCCATGTCTTGAAGGACTCCTTGAGGCCCGACAAATACAAATCATGTGACGAAACTGCTTGTCCCATGGTGGGTCACTCCCCGTGCGTCATCCCCACTCTCCTCCTGGATCTGTCTCTTGGTGGTGTCTGCTGAGGCAATTGCGAGCTCCGCTTGACCAAGTTTTCCAGGAGGACGGGGTTCCCTATGACTCAAAGGCTCGAGCCCCAGTCAGTGGGCGCCAGATGTCCCGGTTGGCAGGACACATCAACGTGGGCAGCGAACCAAGATAGGGAGGAATGAAGGGACAAGAGACACGAGAGATGACAGCAAGACAGGAGTTCTGATCAACCTTCAAAATACATTGTTCACACAGGGGATTTTATATGCTGGAGATGGGAAAGCTCTCTTATCGGCAGTTCCTGGATGTCTACACAAGGTGAGATAACCTCAGGATATTTCAAGAAGACAGATGGCCACAGGATGTCTCAGGGACACAGATGGCTAAATGATGTCTCCAAGAGATGATGTCTCCCTGGGTGTTATTTCTTGTAAGTGTCAGGCTATTCTTTGAAGGAGAATTCCTTCTACCCCTGACAGTCAGGGATTCAGTATTTCCAATGGAAAACTGAAAAAAGAATGCAATGTGTATGCAAATATGTGCTACCCCAAAATCTTCCCACTTTCATTCAGAACAATGCCTTGACATTACCTTCACCCCAAATAAGACACAATTAGAGAAGATTTGAAAATCTGTGAATACACATCTGGAATGGAAAATGCTCAGGAGTTCACAAACTTGGAGGTGGTAGAGGAGTTTCCAAAAGCAAAGAACAGGGTAATAACTCCACAAACATGGAGCTCTGCCTGCATAAAGATTTCTTGAGAAACTGCTTCTGAGGTTGGGCACTTGAAATATATGTTGTTTTCAGGAGCTTTAGCTTCCTTTGTATTGAGACCATCAAATCTGGGTCTGCATCTATGTGACCTGGAGGACATGGTTTCATATTTTCCAATGGATATGAGGCAGCAGTGCTGAATTCTCTCTTTGTAGATAAAATGTTGCCACTGGGGGCTAAGTGTCTCCCAGTGTGGACTGTGAAGACATTTAATCACCCTCCACTTTTTGTGGTGTTTCTTGTAGCTGCACTGGGAGTTTGGTATTTGCTTCTCGAAATGCAAGGAGTTCAACTGGGACACAGTGCTCGATGGAGTTCTGTCATGTGTGGTGGGTAAGGGTCTGCAAGAGAATGCACCAACCAGGCTTCTCTCCCACATACCTTGCCCCCTTGACCATAGCAATCTGATTCTAAACATTGCACTGAAACCTCTCCATATAACAAGATGCCTTTACATACAAGGATCTAGAGGCTGCACTATGTCAGTCACAAACCATTTGGAAGCCAATGCAAATCCAAATGACCCCACCACAGATGTTTTATCACACACCTGCACTCCACTGCTCTAGGCCGACTACTCATCATGTTCCAAATTACTGGCATCTCTCTTCTACACCATTTTCATGAACACCAGTCAATCAAGGCACTGTCTGGTACACTCATGATCATCAATAGGACATACAAAGTTTCTCCAGTGCGACCTGGTCATGGGAATTCAAAAATTTAATGGTATTTATCTAGCCATTTTTCAACGATGACATTGGAGGCACTGTGGGTTTCAATTCACTCAGGAACCATTAAATGGAGAAAAAGCTCATTTCAATGAAAGCTCTAGAAAACGTTAACAGGCAAGGCTTCCCAAAGACAGGCCAAAAGGTCACATGAAGCCAGGTTCATTGAGGTCTACAATTTGAGGTCCATGTGTGTTTTGACTTGCAAAAATGGCTGCCACGTCTTTAAGAATAAAATCATGTAATATCATTCCTGAGATTCCCAGTGCTCTGTGGAAAGCCACCCTGGGCCTAGATCTCAGTTTCCAAGGGCGAAACTCATGCGTGGCCTCCTAAAATCCCAACACAATACACAGCAATACTTCTGGGAGGTCAGTTCCAGACCTCACTCTCTAGGGGAATCACACCAGTGTTCAAGCCCAGGTGGATCCAGTCAACTCTTCCAACCACGACTTAAATAAAAACAATTAAAATCAAAACACTCCCACATGCCCCTCATCTTCTCCCATATTGACACTCATCATAACCTCTGGCTGGAGTTTGCCATGAGGGTCGCAGGCCAAGACAATGTTCAAAATAATCTCCCTTGCACCTCATTTTCCTAAATTCAGGGTGGCCTGGACACCCTTCCTGTGAACCAGGAGTGATCAAATAGGCCTGACCTTAATATTGTTCCATTTCTCCAATTTGAGGCCTTCTGACTGTGGGGTTTAGATTCTTTATGTGAATTGGAGTCATGAGAAAACCAAGGTCCTCTGCAGAGATTTGAAGAACTCACTTGACCCAAAGGATCCCTATTCTCAATTGATGGATTTTAGGAACCTAAAAGGGGTAGGCAATAGAATTCATTAACAATGACTAAACTTTTTGCCATTTTGGTTTTGGATGCTCACATGGGATCTTTCTTTAGATCCATCAAGTGCTGAAAATCTAAGCCACAGCCTCACACAGGGCCAAGAGCCTGATCCAGACACATCCCTTTCCAAAGCAATTAAGCAAAGAGCCACAGGTGATGCCCATTCATTTCCATTTCTAAACTGTTTTCTTCAGGCTTCACAAAGGGGTGGCCTGAGGCAAAGATTTTCCTGACATTCAGGGCAAAAGAACAATAGGTAAGCAAAAGGCCCAAAGCAGGTTTATACACTGAGATTTTCCTGGTCACACGGATATCTGAGTTTTTTGATATGCTGGCCATTCCCTTCAGCTATCCAGTACATGGTCATGTAACAGACCTTGGAGTTGGTACATACCTTGGACACAAAACCATGAGCGTATTCTGGAGAGTGGCCAGAATTCAAAAAGAAAACAGGGACTTATGAAGGTAGTAGGTGTTGCCCATCCATAAGGCAAGGCACACTCCATTCATAAATTGGGCAGGATGAATGCTGGGAAGCTTTCTACTAGACAGGACACATCCATTGTTGCATTCTCTTTTCTAATGTCTACAACCAGGGACACAGTGGGATACACAGACATAGAAACACTCACCTTGTAAAAGATTCTACTAGAAACAGTTCACTCCAAACCAAACAAACCACCTCTCTGATCGTGTTTCTTTGGCCATCTCTGTGAAGTTGTCAGGAACAAAGTGTTGAGCCACTACCTGCTTTCTCAGGAAATGTCCCTCTTCAGAACTCTCCTGGCATTTGGCTATCCTCACAGCAGTAGTTACCGAGAAAGACTGACTCTGTCCTTGGAAAATCCAAACAAGTGAGCCCACTGGGACTGGGATTTGGACAGCCTCTCGGTGCCTGGCTTCTTGGATACCAAGTTCAGAGAGTTCAATCACCAAGGAAATGAGGTATGTCACTTTCTTTGGAACTGAATGAGGCCACTGCCTTGGCAACCACATTGTCCTAAGAGTTGCTTCCAAGGGTCCCATGAGATGGAGGCTTCCCCTACTTTCTGTGACACTTTCACAAGTTAGAATGATATATCATCCATAGGCACCCAGGAACAGCTCTCCACACAGGATGTTTTGATCCATCTTCTCTACAATAAGAAGAGAAAAGCTGATTCAGACACATTGCTTCATCCTGACCAGGTTGCTTGCCATGGAATATGACTTTTGCTCTCTCAGGTCCTTCGTACCTGCCTACAACTTCTCTGGGTATCATTTCTTTATGGACCTTTGAGGTTCTCAGCAGGTGGAAGGTCCCGTACTTTCCTGTATTCTAAGAACAACTCTGTCCCTGCTTTTCAGTAAAATGAGATTGAGGGAAGAGTGTATATTTAGGGTTAATAACAGGTTCAATTTGGGTTAGGAAATATTCTCTGTGATGAATTATGTTATTGGGAACCTGCAAAATTTACAAGAATATAGAGGTGAAATATAAGAATGAAAACAGAAATCTAGGTATGATTTGAAGGCCAGAAGGGCATTGGGCCCTTGATTGGGATACTTAGCTTTGAATTATGTTCTGCACAGATGTCTCAGAAAATTTGATATACAATGGCATAGGACCTTGTATCTTGGAAGATTGAATGTAGAAGAGAACATGCACTCAAAAAAGGATAGTCATTAGGATTTGAAATATAGTCGGTACGTTTAGGAAGAAGAGTGAGTATATGATTTGGACCAAAAGTTCTTTAGCAATAGGGCTTCTTATTTTCCAATAAACATGAGGAAGCAGTGCAGAATCCTCTCTTTGTAGGTCAACTGTGACCACTGGAGACTAAGTGTCTCCCCGTGTGGACTGTGAAGCCATTTGTTCCTCCTCCACTTTTTGTGGTATTTTTGCTGCTGCACTGGGAGTTTGGTATTTGCCTCACGAAATACAAGGAGCTCAACTGGGACACAGTGCTGGAGGGAGTTCTGTCACGTGTGGTGGGTCAGAGTCTGCAAGAGAATGCACCAACCAGGCTCTATCCCTCATATCTTGCCCCATTGCTGCCTTGTCCATATCAACCTCATTCTGAACATTGCCCTGAAACCTCTCCATTTAACAAGATGCGTTTACATATAAGGGTCTGCTGGCTGCACCATGTCAGTCAAAAGCCATTTGGAATCCAATGGTAGATCCTCATGGCCCTACCACTGATGTTCTTCACACACCTGCCCACCACTCCTCTAGGCCCACTACTCAGCAGGTTCCAACATACTGGAATCTCTGTTCTACACCATTTTCATGAAACCCAGTAATTCAAGGCACTGTCTGGTACCCTCATGATCAGCAACAGGACATACAAAGCTTCTCCAATGAATTTCCAAAATTTTATGGTATTTTTCTAGCCATTTTTCAAGGATGAAGTTGGAGGCACTGTTGGTTTCAATTCATTCAGAAAACATTAAATGTTGAGGAAGCTCATTTCAGTGAATGCTCTGGAGAACTCTCACAGGCAAGTCTTCCCAAAGAGTGGCCAAATGGACACATGAAGCCAGGCCCATTGAGGTCTACAATGTGAGGTACATGTGTGTTTTGAATCTCAACTATGGTACCGAAGTCTTTCAGAATAAAATCATGTGATATCCTGGCTGAGATTCCCAGTGATCTGAGGAAAGCCACCCTGGGCCTAGATCTCAGTTTCCAAGGGTGACTCTCATGCGTGGCCTCCTAAAATCCCAACAAAATTCATGGCAATACTTCTCTGACGTCAGTTCCAAAACCCAGTCTCTAAGGGGAATCACACCAGAGTTCAAGCCCTGGTGGACCCAGTCATTTCTTCCAACCGCCTCACAAATGACCAAAATTAAAACCAAAACTCTCCCACATGGTCCTCATCTTCTTCCATGTAGTCACTCATCGTAACATTTGCCAGGAGTTTTCCATGAGGGGCGCAGCCAAAGACAGTGTCCAAAATAAACTCCCTTGCCCCTCATTTGCCAATATTCAAGGTGGCCTGGACACCCTTCCTGTGAACCACGAGTGATCAAATAAGCCTGCCGTTAATACTGCTCTATTTCTCCAATTTGAGGCCTACTGACTTTTAGGTATAGATTATTTATGTGATTTGGAGTCATGAGAAAACACAAGAACCTCTGCGGGACTTTGAAGAACTCATTTGACCCATAGAATCCCTAATACGTTAATCCCTAATACTCGTTAATATGGCACTGCTTCTCCAATTTGAGGCCTATTGACTGTGGGGTTTAGATTCTTTATGTGAATTGGAGTCATGAGAAAAACCAAGCACCTATGGGCTAGCCTCTGCAAGGTTTTGAGGAACTCATTTGACCCAAATGATCACTAGTCTCACTTGATGAAGGTCAGGAACCTTACAGAGGTAGGCAAGAGACTTCATTCACAATGACTGCTCTTTTGGCAATTTTTGTTTTAGATGCACAGATTGGATCTTTTTTTTAGATCCTTCAGGTGCTGAGAATCTAAGACACATCCTCACACAGGGCCAAAAATCTGATTCAGACACATCCCTTTCCAAAGAAATTAAGTAAAGAGCCACAGGTGATGCCCTTTCATTTCCATTTGAAAACTGTTTTCTTCATGCTTCACAAAGGTTTGGCCTGAAGAAAAGACCTTCCTCACATTCAGGGCAACAGAACAATTGGTAAGCACAGAGCTTGGAGGTGGTACAAATCATGGAAACAAAATCGTTAGCCTATTCTGAGAGTGATCAGTTTTCAGGAAGAAAACAGGAACTTAGGAAGATAGTAGATGTTGCCCATCCATAAGTCAAGCTGCAGTCCATTCATACACTGGACAAGATAAATCCTGGAATGCTTTCTACTAGACAGGACACATCCATTGATGCATTCTCTTTTCTAATGTCTACAACCACGGACACAGTGGATGCACAGAAAAAGAAACACTCGCCTTGCCAAACGTCTTACCAGAAACAGTTCACTCCAAACCAAACAAACCACCTTTCCTAACTATTCTCAGAACATGAGACAAAACCTCAAACCCACACCCAAACCCACAAAGGCACCTCCTTCCCCCAAGTAGGTCTGTAACTATCGGGAGTTTCCTCTGAATGGTGGGCCATACTATGTTCCGCTGAAATGTCCTGTCCTGTGTCAGATCTGGTCTCCTTGGCCAACTCTGTGAAGTTGTCATGAGCCAGCGGTGATCCACTACCTGGTTTCTCAGGAAAGGCCCATCTTCAGAGCTTTCCTGACATTTGGCCATCCTCACATCAGTAGGTACCAAGAAAGACTGACTCTGTCCTTCGTAAATCCAAACAAGTGAGAACACTGAGACTGGGACTGGGACTGGCTCTTGGTGCCTGGCTTCCCGCATCTGAGACTTCCATCACCAAAGAAGTAAGGTGAGGTTACTTCCTTCAATATCTTAATGAGGTCACTGCCTTGGCAACAACTTTGTCCTAACAGTTCCTTCCAATGGTCCTATGATGGAGGTTGCCCCTACTTTCTGTGATACTTTCACAAGTTAGAATGGTATATCAACCATAGGCATCTGGGAACAGCTTACCACACAGGACTGGTTTGGTCCATCTTCTCTACATTAAGAAGAGAGAGGCTTATTCAGAAGCTACCTTTCATCCTTACCAGGTTGTTTCCCATGGAAGGTGACTTTTGCTCTCTCAGGTACTTCATAGCTGCCTGCATCTTTCCCTGGGATCAAATCTGCATGGACCTTTGAGGTTCTCAGCAGGTGGAAGATCCCCTACATTCCTGTATTGTAAGACGAACTCTGTCCCTGCCATTTTGTAAAGTTAGATTGAGGGATCAGTGTATGGTTAGGGTTAATACCTTGTTAGATTTGGGTTATAAATCATTCTTCAGGATGATTACTGCTATTGGCAACCTTCAATATTTATAAGATTATAGAGGTGAAATATAAGTACAAAAACAGAAATCTATGTAAGATTTGTAGCCCAGAAGGGCATTAGGCCCTTGATTTGGATACTTAGCTTTGAATTACATTCTGCAGAGTTGTCTCAGATAATGCGATATACAATTGCAAAGGACCTTGTACTTTGGATGATTGATTGCAGAAAAGAACATTTACTCAAATTGGGAGAGTCAGTAGGATTAGGAAGATAGTCTGTAGGTTTAGGAAGAAGAGTGAGTATAAAATTTGGAACAAATGTTCTTTAGCAATAGGGTTTCGGTTATAGAGTGAATGTAAATGTCAGCACATGTGAAGACTCAGTCACAATGATGAACTGGAGAAAATATAGGAAAAAAGATATCAATAGAGACATTACAAAATCAGGCAATTATAATGTGATAGAATTAGACATTTTAAACATGGTTAAGATTGAATGCATAATCTTAGGAAGAAAAAAAATATGTAGTTACCAATAGGAATAACATTTGAAAGCATTAGGCAACCTGGACATGGATGTTTTTAGTAATCCATGTTCACTTTCCATTTAGCCTTTGGTACAATCATAAGTGTGACCTTTGCATTTTCTGCCCAGAAAATTATTGTGATAAAATGTATCTGTGGATCATGTGATATGAGTATTTCTTTCACCATTTCTGGGAACAATATTTGAAGACATAAATTAGTATTGGGGGTACAAAGTGGTGTACCCTGTGTCAATGAATATAGAGATAATGCATGAATTGAATATACTGTGAATACATAATCTAACTGGTTCCACTTTAAATAATGGATTGAATTGATATCTGAAAATATATAAGATATCATATATTGACATACAATCATTCATTCCAACCAGTTATATATCTAATGGTAATCTTAGGGTTATTGTTTATCATGAAGTGTGTGTGAGTTTTGCTTCAAATGTGATTATGGAAATCGAAAATAATGTGTTTGGAAAGAAGTCTCATGAAAAGACCAGTCAAGAAATATGGAGGAATACATGAGTTGTGAAGCAGGAAGTGATTGAAAGTGAAACAAATGCCTATAAATTTGCTAAATTGTGGATGAAATATATATCCAATGATGTGCATAAACTGATGAAATAGTAGTGTACCAGTGTTGAATACAAATGAACGGCAAAATACATATCATGTCCCATAGGAATCGACTTGCATTGATGTTAAACTGAGTCAGTTACTGTAGAAATATTAGGATTCGCGTGCATAATTCACTGAATTTAGTTTTCTTTTTTTAAAACTTTTTATTAATGGTTGTTCAAAACATTACATAGTATTGTGGTGAGTGTCACAGGTTGGGGGGCCTGGCTTGAGGAAACAAAAGAGAAGGCCCTAGACACTCAGGATTGGAAATCCGCCCATTCTGGGATAAAGAGTTGCTGCACAGTGATTGCTTCCCACCTATTGAGAGGAGAAGCTGGGCACAATGCACACAGCTCCACCTACTGGAAGAGAAGTTAATTGAACTCTATTACTGCATGTATTATTATTATTTTTTTATTTTTATTTTCTTCTTTTTCTTTCATTTTCATTTTTTGTTGTTGTTCTTTAACTTTTTTAATGTTTTTATTTTTTTAAATTTTTAAATTTTATTATTTTATGATTCTTTTAAATTTTAATTTTCATTTTTTAAATTATCATTATTATTTCTAAAAAATTTTATTTCTTTCTTTATTTTCTATTTTTTTCTTTTGTCTTTTCATTTCTTTTCAATTTTCTTATTCTCCCTTCCTTGAATTCTACCTGCCTACTCTCATTCTCTTTAGTGACTTCTTCCCATCCCTACTACTATCTTTCCTCCCAAGCTTCAAATAAATTTATAAGAGTAAGCAGTAACTCAGCAGTCAAACAGAACAAGAAGTAACATTAGCAGCATAAAAAAGCAAGGATGAAAAGGAGTACAAACAATTAAGGACAGCCTAAATAATCAGGAGGACCTAGAATCATCAGAAAATTGTCATATAAAGAACTCAAGGAATACCTTAGACAGATGGAGTGGAACCTTAAAGAAGATACGAGACAGCAATTCCAAACAGTGAAAGAACACATTGAAAATGAATTACATAAACAGATAAAAGAAGAAATTAAGCGTCTTTATCAGGAGATAGAGATTATAAAGAAATCAAACAATAATTCTAGAAATGAAGGAAACGATAAACCAATTGAGAGTATCACTAACAGAGTGGAGCAAGTAGAAGCCAGAACGTCAAATAATGAAGAAAAAATATATCATCTTGAAAGGAGTCTAGCCAACTCCGAAAAACTGGTAAAAAATCATGAGAAAAACATCCAAGAGATATGGGATAACATAAAAAAACAAACTTATGAGTCATCTGGATAGAGGAAGGTACAGAGATTCAAACCAAGGGAATGAGTAACCTGCTGAATGAAATAATTTTAGAAAACTTTCCAGAAATAAAAAAGGAAACAGATATACAAATTGTAGATGCATACAGGACACCGAGCACACAAAATCACAGTAGACCAACGCCAAGACACATTGTTATGAAAATATCCAATAAACAGACCAAAGAGAAATTATTAAAAGCTACATGAGAAAGGAGGAAGATGACATTCAGGGGTAAACCAATAAGGTTAACAACAGATTTTTCATCACAGACGCTGAAAGCGAGAAGATCCTGGAACAATGTATTTCAAATACTGAAAGACAATGGATGCCAACCAATAATTCTGTATCTAGCAAAATTAAGCTTCAGGTACGAAAAGAAAATAAAAATATTTTATAATAAACAAAAGCTAAAAGAATTTGCAGCCAGAAAACCAGCATTGCAAAGTGTCTTGAGCAAAACACTACACGAGGAAGAAATGAAAAATAACAACCAAAACTATCACTGGGAAGTGCCTCAGTAATAACAGAGGACGGGGGAAAAGCTAATCATGGAGAAACAAACTAAATTAAAAAAAAATAAATAATCAAAATGGCTGGCAGTACAAACCATATATAAATAGTAACTCTAAACCTTAATGGTTAAACTCTCCAATAAAGCGACATAGGCTGGTAACTTGGACTAAAAAAAACAAATCCAACAATATGTTGCCTCCAGGAGACACATCTGAATGGAAAAGACATACACAGGCTGAAGGTGAAAGGTTGGGAAAAAATATACCATGCACACGGTCCTCGTAAGCAACCAGGGGTGGCCATCCTCACATAGAATAAAATCGACTTCAAGACTAAGTTATTCAAAAAGGATAAGGATGGATATAAATAAAAATGGCCTTTAAAGTTGCTTTTTCATCACTGAAAAAGGTTACTAAGAATTTAAAGTCCCTCACAGGCTTTTTGGAATACTCACTCCCATCTTCACCTCTGCTCTACCTGTTCTACTGCTCAAGTTTTGTTCTAGGAAAATCCCAAACCCCTTTTCCATTATTCTTTTACATCTCATCTTCCTCATTCTCAGATCCACGGAGCTGCTCTCAGCGTCGCCTTCCCCATCTTCCCCCTCTGTACCAGGTCCATACATATGTCTTAAATAACCTTCTCCAGAAGTCTTCACCGAGGCTTACATTAGGTCTTTCAGCAAAAGAGTCCCTCTGAAAGAGTTCAATGTAGATAAACTTCCACTTTTCGTGTTGCCCTGTTCTACTTGGCCACTGGCTGGAAAAATCACCACCCCTAAGCTTGACACTGCCTTTCTAGGTTTTCACAAAATATGTGAACAAGGCCTCTGGCCTTGAGCTGGGGCTTCACAGAGATGGCTACATTTCTAAGACAAAAAAGTTACCAATTGGGCTTCATGGTGACAGCTGGCAGGGAGAAAAAAAAGAGACAAAAAAGCTCTCCCTTTCCAAGGTGTCCTTGAAAAGTTAACTTGCCCAGAACAGAGGAACAAAAACAGAAACAAAAACTGATTTCTGTGAATTTCTACAGACTGTGAACTTCTGAGCCACTTCCCTTACATGTTGGGTACAAATTCTAAAACTACCGAAACTTGGGGTTCAGGGGATTAATTGATTACAATAGAAGCAATGCCCTCTAAATCCGGATGCAACCAAATAAGACTGTTTTCCTGTGTTTGGTGCTATCTTAGGTCCCTTTCCTTGTCCGTCCCTACAACAGTATAATTCTATACACTTTAACATTATTTATGTTTTCATAAAATGGTCAATATATGTGATTAATTATGTAATGATGCAGATGTTTTCCAGAATTCTCTATCATGACTTAGGTTCATTTAAAGATCAAATAGGGGGGCATAAAACCCTGTTCCACCGGGAACCTGTATCCCTCACTTTAGACATCCTATTAGAAATAATAGTTGCTGAAGGGGTGGGCTAGTCCATGAGACACAACAAAGACACAATTAGAAGCAGAAATATGCCAAAGCTTAAAGACATTAAAAACCGACATCACAGCTTTACAGGAATTTTAACCTCTCTCTTTCTGAAGTTGTTTTACAAAGCAGGCGAGTGTTGGACCTCCTCTTCATGAGAGAAAGGTGCCTTTTTGCTTGCATTGAGGGAAGAATGTTGTTTTTATGCCGACAATACGGGAGTTGTAAAAGAATCTATGAGTAAATTAAGAAAACGACTTGAAGAGCGTCAAAGAGAGACAGAGGCCCCAAAAGGGAGGTTTGAGACTTGGTTCACATAGTGACCTGATTAACTACGCTTTTATCTGCCATGCCCGGTCCATTAAAAATCCTCATATTATTGCTAACTGTAGGACCCTGTTTGCTCAACCGTGTAGTTTCCCTTCTAAACCAAATCAAACCTGTTATTAATCCTAACCATACACTGTTCTCTCAATCTAATTTTACAGAAGAGCAGGGACAGAATTGGTATTAAAATACAGAATTATAGAGGATCTTCTATCTGCTGAGAACCTCAAAGGTCCACGCAGAAATGATCCCTGGAGAATATGTAGGCAAGTATGAAGGACCTGAGAGAGCAAAAGTCTTCCATGGCAAACAACCTGCTCAGGATGAAGGGATGTGTCTGAATCAGCCACTCTCTTCTTAATGTAGAGAAGGTGGACCAAAGCAGGCATGTGTTGAGAGCTGCTCCTGCATGCCAATGGTTGACATACCACTCTGACTTGTGAAAGTGTCACAGAAAGTAGGAGCAGCCTCCTTCTCATGGTAACCTTGAAAGCAACTGTTAGGACAAAGTTGTTGCCAAGGCAGTGACCTCATTCAGTTCCAAAAGAAAGTGACCTCACCTAACTTCCTTGGTGATGGAACTCTCTGAACTTGGAATCCAGGAAGCCAGGCACCCAGAGCCAGTCCCAGTCCCAGTCGCAGTGGTCAAACTTATTTTGATTTACCAAGGACAGACTCAGTCTTTCTTGGGACCTACTGATGTAAGGATGGCCAAAAGCAAGGAAAGCTATGAAGAGGGGCCTTTCCTGAGAAAGCAGGCAGTGGCTCACCGCTGGCTCCTGACAACTTCACAGAGTTGGCCAAAAAGACCAGATTTGAGACAGAACAGGCTATTTCCAGGGAACATAGTAAGGCCCACCAGTCAGAGGACACTCCGGATAGTCACAGACCTTCTTGGGGAAAGGAGGTGCCTTTGTTGTGTGGGTGTGGGTTTGGGGTTTTGTCTCATGTTCTGAGAATAGGTATGAAAGGTGGTTTGTTTTGTTTGGAGTGAACTCTTTCTAGTAAATCGTTTGACAAGGCGAGAATTTCTATGTCTGTGTATCCCACTGTGTCCGTGGTTGTAGACATTAGAAAAGAGAATGCATCAATGAATATGTCCTGTCTAGTAGAAAGCTTCACAGCATTCATCCTGCCCTATTTATGAATAGACTGCAGCTTGCCTTATTGATGTGCAACACCTGCTATCTTCCTTAGTTCCTGTTTTATTCCTGAATTCTGGCCACTCTCCAGAATAGGTTCATGGTTTTCTGTTTAAGATATGTACAACCTCGAAGCTCTGTGACATGACCATGTACTGTATAGCTGAAGGGAATGGTGAGCATCTCAGAAAACTCAGATATCAGTGTGACCAGGAAAGTGTCAGTGGAGAAACCCTGCTTGGGGTCTTTTGTTTACCTATTTTTCTGTTGCCCTGAATGTCAGGAAGGTCTTTTCCTCAGTCCACCACTTTGTGAAGCCTGAAGAAAAGTTTTCAAATGAAAATGAATGGGCATTACCTGTGGCTCTTTGCTTAATTGCTTTGGAAAGGATGTGTCTGAATCAGCCTATTTTCCCTGTGTGAGGCTGTGGCTTAGATTCTCAGCTCCTGATGGATCTAAAGGAAGATCCCATGTTTACATCCAAAAACAAAATGGCCAAAAGAGCAGTCCTTGTGGATGAAGTCTCTCGCCTTCTTCTGTAACTTTCCTGACCTCCATAAAGTCAGATTAGGGATCCTTTGGGTCAAATGAGTTCTTCAAAGCCCTGCAGAGGCTTGCCCATATTTGCTTGGGTTTTCTCAAGACTCCAATTCACATAAAGAATCCAAACCCCACAGTCATTTGGCCTCAAATTAAAGAAGCAGAAGAGTATTAACGGGAGGCCTATTTAATCTCTCCTGGTTCAAAAGAAGGGTGTCCAGGCCACCCTGAATTTAGGCAAATTTGGTTCAAGAGAGCTTATTTTGGACACGGTCTTGGGCTGTGCCCCTCATGGAAAACTCCAGCCATAGGTTATTGTGAGTGTCTATATGGAAGAAGATGAGCACCACGTTGGAGTGTTTTGGTTTAAATTGTGGTCATTTGGGTGGCGGTTGGAAGAGATGACTTGGTCCACATGTTCTTGAACTCTGGTGTGATTCCCTTAGAGTCTGAGTTCTGGAACTGACTTCAGAGAAGTATTGCCATGAATAGTGTTGAGATTTTTGGAAGCCAGGCATGAGCGTTGCCCTTGGAAACTGAGTTCTAGGCCCAGGGTGGCTTTCCACAGAGCACTGAGCCTCTCAGCCAGGATACCACAAATTTTATTCTGAAAGACTTGGCACCCATAGTTGAGAGTCAAAACTCATATGGACCTCACATTGTAGACATAAATGGGCATAACATCATATGATCTTTTGGCCACTCTTTGGGAAGCCTTACCTGTGAGTGTTCTCCAGAGATTTCATTGAAATGAGCTTCCTAACCATTTAAGGGTTCCTGAAAGAATTGAAACTCACAGTGCCTCCACTTCATCCTTGAAAAATGGCTAGATAAATACCATGAAATTTTTGAATTTCCCATCACCAGGTGGCACTGGAAAACCTTTTGATGTCCTGTTGCTGATCATGAATATACCAGACAGTGCCTTGATTGACTGGGTTTCATGTAAATGGTGTAGAACAGAGATGCCAGTAAGTTGGACTCTGTTGAGTAGTAGGTTAGAGCAGTGGTGGGCAGGTATGTGATAAAACATCTGTGGTGGGGCCATGTGTATCTTCCATTGGCTTCAAATGGCTTGTGACTGACATGGTGCAGCCAGCAGAACCTTCCATGTAAAGGCAAGTTGTTATATGGAGAGGTTTCAGGACATTGTTCAGAATCAGGTTGCTATGGTCAAGGGGGCAAGATATGTGGGATAGGATCCTAGTTCTTGTATCCTCCTGCAAAACCTGACCCACCATACATGACAGAACTTCCTCTTGCACTGTTACCCAGTTGAACTCCTTGTATTTCATGAAGCAAATACCAAACTATCAGTGCAGCAGGAAGAAACACCACGAAAATGGAAGATGACCATATGGTTTCACAGTGCACACTGGCACACATTTAGCCCCCAGTGGCCACAGTTTACCTAAAAAGAGAATTCTGCACTGCTGCCTCATGTACATTGGGAAATAAGAAACCATGTCCTCCAGGTCTCATAGATGCAGACCAAGCTTTTATGGTCTCCCTAGAAAGGAAGCTAAAGCTCCTGACAACAACATATTTTTCAAGTGCCCAACCTCACAGGCAGTTTCTCAAGAAGTCTCTAGGCCAGCAGACCTCCATGTTTGTGGAGTTTTTACCCTGTCCCATACTTTTGGAAACTACTCTACCACTTCCAAGGTTGTGAGCTCCTGAGCATATTCCATTTCACATATTTATTCACAGATTTTCTAAATCTTCTCTTCTAATTGTGTCTTACTTGGGGTGAAGGAATTGTCAAGGCATTGTTCTGGATGAGAGTGGGAATAATTTTGTGTAGCACATATTTACATACACATTGGATTCATTGTTCAATTTTTCATTCGAAATACTGAATCTTTGACACTAACCCATACCCTACTAGACTCTGACTACTAATTCTAATATGATGGAGAACAATAACCCAAACAGAATAGAAATACTAGCACTTCAGAGGAGGCATGGTGGATAGTTGGTTTGCCTTTTGCATGATATAGGGTAGGAGTTATAAATCTTGTCAATTTTTTGTTGAAATAGTTCTGCATGTGTTTTTAAAGTTAACACATATGTGAATTCCTGTCTCCATTTTTCTGTAGCCTATTCAGCACATGTATTTTTATACGCACATATAGAATCCTACCTGGTATCACACGTATATTCTTGAGAGGTGGCTAATTTGGCAGATACAAAGTGTGAGAAGAGATCACTCCTCATTAATGTTTTTGGAACTGAAAATTCAGACTATGAGTGAGCTTCTTAGTTGAAAAACATTATACATAAATCCATGTTCAGTAAAATTAATATTTTTGGATCTGTGGATGATATATATTTCACAATGAATTTTAATTGGCATATATATTGCTACTATTTAATGTCTCAGTGTGTGTTTTGTGTGTGTGTGTGTGTGTGTATATATATATATATATATATATATATATATATATATATATATACTCTCTAGATTTTTCAAAATATAAAATATATGTGTCCTATTATACACTCCCTAAATTCATTCTTGTTCATGTATGTGGTGTTATATTAAACTTTTCATAAGTTTATTTTAAAAATATTCATCCACCTGAAATACGTATTTGTTTTCTAGTACTAAAAAGTTACTTCAGTGAATGGTGCAAACAAATCCTTATATTTTTACAGTAGCTGACCCACTTTAACATCAATGCAAGTAGATTCCTATGGGACATGATGTGTATTTTTACGTTCATTTTTATTAAACACTGGTACATTACTATTTCTGCTGTTTTTGTACATCATAGAATATACATTTCATCCACAAGTTCACAAATTTAAAGAAATTTGTAACACATTCAATCACTTCCTGCTTCAGAACATATGTATTCCTCCTTGTTTTTGACTGGTCATTTCATGAGCTTTCTTTCCAAACACATTCTTTTCGATTTCCATAATCAAATTTGAAGGAAAATTCACACACTCTTGGTGATAAACCACAACCGCAATATTACCATTAGATGTATTACTGGTTGGAATGAATGTATGTATATCAATATATGATTCCTGTGTATTTTCAGATATCAATTCAATCCATTATTTAAAGTTGGAACAAGTTATATTATTTATTCGCAGTATGGTCTATTCATGCATTATCTCTATATTCATACATACATGGTACACCTATATGTACCCCCAATACTAATTTATACCCCTTCAAAACATTGCTCCAAGAAATGGTGCAAGAAATACTCATGTCACCTGATCTACATATACGTTTTATCACAGTAATATTCTGGCCACAAAATGCAAAGTCACACTTACGATTGTACCAAAGCCTAAATGGAATGTGAGTATGGATTATAAAAATCACCCATGTCCAGGTTGCCTAATGCTCTCAAATGTCAATCCTATTGGTGACTACATATTTGTTACTTCCTAAGATTATATATTCAATCTCAAGCCTGTTGAAAATGTCTTTTGCTATCACTCACTTTATACTTTGCCTGATTTCCTAATGTCTCTATTGATATCTGCTTTCCTACATATTTTCCCCAGTTCATCACTGTGACTGACTCTTCACATATGCTGACATTTACATTTTCTGTCTACCTGAAAACCTATTGCTAAAGAATTATTTGTCCAAATGCTATACTCACACTTTTTTATAATCCTACCAACTATCTTCCTAATCCTACCGACTCTCCCTCTTTGAATGGTTGTTCTCCTCAACATTCAATCATCCAAGGTATCAGGTCCTATGCCATTGTGTATAGATTTTTCTGAGACATCTGTGCAGAACATAATTAAATGCTAAGTATCCCAATCAAGGACCCAATGCCCTTCTGGGCTTCAAATGTTACCGAGATTTCTGTTTTCATTCATATATTTCACCTATATAATCTTATAAATATTGCAGGTTCCCAATACCATTATTCATCCAGCAGAATGATCCTAACCCAAATCAAACATGTTATTAACCGTAACCATACACTGTTCCCTCAATCTAACTTTACAGAAGAGCAGGGACAGAGTTGGTCTTACAATACAGGAATGTAGGAGATCTTCAACTTCCGGAGAACCTCAAAGGTCCATGCAGAAATGATCCCTAAAGAAGATGTAGGCAGCTATGAAGGACCTGAGAGTGCGAAAGTCATCTTTCATGACCAAAAAAAAAAAAAAAAAAAAAAACAGGTCAGGATGAAGGGGTTTGTCTGAAGCATTCTCTCTCTTCTTAATGTAGAGAAGATGGACCAAACCAGGCTTGTGTGGAGAGCTGTTCCCGGGTGCCTATGGTTAATATTCCATTCTAACTTGTGAAAGTGTCATAAGAAGTAGGGGCAGGATCCATCTCATGGACCCTTGGAAGCAACTGTTAGGACAAAGTGGTTGCCAAGGCAGTGACCTCATTCAGTTCTAGACGAAGTGACCTATGTGACTTTCCTGTTGATGGAACACTCTGAACTTGGAATCCAGGAAGGCAGGCACCCTGAGGCAGTCCCAGTCCAAGTCCCAGTGGTCTCAAATGTTTGGATTTAAGAAGGATAGAGTCAGTCTTTCTTGGCAACTACTAAATTGAAGATGGACAAATGCCAGGAAAGCTCTGAAGAGGGGCTTTACCTGAGAAAACAGGCAGTGGCTCACCGCTGGCTCCTGATAACTTCACAGTTTTGGCCAAGAAAACCAGATCTGACATAGGACAGCCCATTTCGGGGGAACATAGTATGGCCCACCAGTCAGAAGACGCTCCGGATAGTCACAGACCTATTTGGGGAAAGAAGGTGCCTTTGTGGGTGTGTGTGTGTTTGTGTGTTTGTGATTTTGTCTCAAGTTTTGAGAATATGTAGGAAAGTCGGTTTGTTTGGTTTGGAGTGGACTCTTTCTAGTAAGTCCTTTGAGAAGACGAGTGTTTCTATGTCTGGGTATACCACTGTGTTTTTGGTTGTAGACAATAGAAAAGAGAATGAATCAATAGATGTGTCCTGTCTAGTAGAAATCTTCGCAGAATTCATCCTGTCCAATTTATGAATGGACTGCAGGTTACCTTATGGATGGGCAACACCTACTACCTTCCTACGTTCCTGATATCTTCCTGAATCTGGTCACTCTCCCATAGGCTCATGGTTTTGTGTTCAAGATATGTATCTCCTCCACAATCTGGGACATGGTCATGTACTGGATAGCTGAAGAGAATGGTGAATATCTCAGAAAACTCAGATATCAGTGTAACCAGGAAAGTCTCAGTGGAGAAAATCTGCTTTGGGATTTTGCTTACCTATTGTTCTGTTGCCCTGAATGAAAGGAAGGTCTTTGCCTAAGGCTACACATTTCCAAAGCCTGAAAAAAACAGTTTTCAAATGAAAATAAATGGGCATCACCTGTGGCTCCTGGCTTAATTGCTTTGCAAAGGGATATGTCTGAATCAGCCTCTTAGTGCAGTGTGAGATTATCACTTAGATTCTCAGCACCTGATGGATCTAAAGAAAGATCCCATGTGTGCATCCAAATCCAAAATGGCCAAAAGAGAAGTCGTTGTGATGAAGTCTCTTGCCTTCCTCTGTAAGGTTCCTGATCTCCATCAAGTGAGAAGAGGGATCTTTGGGTCAACTGAGTTCTTCAAGCCCTGCAGAGGCTAGCCCATAGGTGCTTGGGTTTTCTCATGACTGCAAATCACATAAAGAAACTATACCCGACAGTTAGTATGCCTCAAATTGGAAAAGCGGAACAGTATTAATGGCAGACCTCTTTGATCAGTCCTGATTCACAGGAACATTGTCCAGGAAACACTGACTTTAGACAAATGAAGGGCAAGGGAGCTTATTTTGACTTTGTCTTGGTCTGTGTGCCTCATAAAAACTTTCAGCCAAGGTTATGATGAGTGTCTATATGGAAGAAAATGAGGGCCATGTGGGAGTGTTTTGGTTTTAATTCTGGTCATTGGTGTGGCGGTTGGAAGAGATGACTGGGTCAACTGGGCTTGAACTCTGGTGTGTTTCCACTTAGAGACTGAGATCTGAAACTGATCTCAGAGAAGAATTGCCATGAATTGTGTTGGGATTTTAGGAGGCCACGCATGAGAGTCGCCCTTGGAACCTGAGATCTAGGACCAGGGTGGCTTTCCACAAAGAACTGGGAATCTCAGCCTGGATATCACATGATTTTATTCTGAAAGACTTGGCAGCCATAGTTGAGAGTCAAAAGACATAGGACCTCACATTGTAAACCTCAATGGTCCTGGCTTCAAGTGACCTTTTGTCCACTCTTTGGAAAGCCTTGCCTGTGAGAGTTCTCTAGAATTTTCTTTGAAATGAACTTTCTCAACATTTAATGGTTCCTGAATAATTGTGCATCCAACGTCATCCTTGAAAAATGGCTAGATAAATACAACGAAATTTTTGAAATTTCCATGACCAGGTGGAACTGCAGAAACTTTTGATGTTCTGTTGCTTATCATGAGTGTACCAGACAGTGCCTTGATTGACAGGGTTTCATGAAAATTGTTTAGAACAGAGATGCCAGTATTTTGGAGCCTGCTGAGTAGTGGGCCTAGAGCAGTGGTGGACAGGTGTGTGATAAAACATCATGGTGGGGCCATTTGGATCTGCCATTGGCTTCCAAATGGCTTGTAACTGACAGAGTGAAGACATCAGACCCTTATATGTAAAGGCATCTTGTTATATGGTGTAGTTTCAGGGCAATGTTCAGAATCAGGTTGCTATGGACAAGGGGGCAATCTTTGAGAGATAGAAGCCTGGTTGGTGAATTTTCTTGCAGACCCTGACCCACCACACGTGACAGAACTACCTCAAGCACTGTTTCCCAGTTGAACTCCTTGTATTTCGTGAAGCATGAACCAAACTCCAAGTGCAGCAGCAAGAAACACCACGAAAAGTGAAGGATGACCAAATTGTTTCACAGTCCACACGGGGAGACACAGTTTACCTACAAAGAGAGAATTGAGCACTGCTGCCTCGTGTCCATTGGAAAATAAGAAACGTTAGAAGAATACCCAGCTTTGAGGGTCTCACTACAAAGGAAGCTTAACTCCTGAAAACAACCTATATTTCAGTGCCCAACTTCACTGGCAGTTTCTCAAAAAGTTTTAGGCAAGCAGAGCTTCATGTTTGTGGAGTGTGTACCCTGTCCTTACTTTTGGAAACTCCTATACCACCTCCAAGTTTGTGCACTCCTGAGCATTTTCGATTCCAGAAATGTAATCACAGATTTTGTAACTTTTGTACTCTAATTGTGTCTTCCTTGGGGCGAAGGTAATGACAAGGCATTGTTCTGGATGAGAGTTGGAAGATTAATTTTCCTATTTTCCATTTGAAATTCTGAATCCCTGACACTAACCCATATTCTACAAGACTCTGACTACTAATCCTAATATGATGGAAGAAAATAACCCAAACAGTACATAAATATTTGCAGTTCAGAGTTGGACTTGCCTTTTGCATGATAAAGGGTAGGTGTTATAAATCTATTCAATATTTAATTGAAATAGTTCTCAATGTGTTTTTAAAGTTAACAAATATGTGAATTACTGTCTCCCATTCTCTGGAGCCTATTCAGCACATGTATTTTTATATGCACAAATAGAATCCTACAAGGTATCACACGTACATCCTTGTAAGGTATATGACTTAGCAGATACAAAGTATGAGAAGTGATCACTCCTCCTAAACGCTGTTGGAACTGAAAATTCAACCTATGGGTGAGCTTCCCAGTGGAACAACATTATACATAAACCCATGTTCACTAAAATGAATGTTTTTGCATCTTTATGATATATATTTCATGATGAATTTCGATTGGCATATATATTGCTACTTTTTAATGTCTGTGTTTGTTTGTGTGTGTGTGTGTGTGTGTGTGTGTGTGTGTGTATATATATATATATATATATATATATATATATATATACTCTCCATATTTTTAAAAATATGAAATATATGTGTCTTACATACACTCCCTAAATTCATTCATGTTCATGTATGTGGATTAATAATCAACTTTTCACAAGATTATTCTTAGAAATATTCATCCACCCGAAATACATATTTGTTTCCTAGTACTGAAAACTAACTTCAGTAAAAGGTGCATACAAATCCTAATATGTCTACATTAACTGACCCAGTTTAACATCAATGCATGTAGGTTCCTATGGGACATGATGTGTATTTTGACGTTAATTTTTATTCCACACTGGTACATTACTATTTCTTCAGTTTATGCACATCATAGTATATATATTTTATTCACTAGTTAGCAAATTTATAGGCATTTGTTTCACTTTCAATCACTTCCTGCTCCAGAACACATGTATTCCTCTATGTTTCTTGACTGGTCTATTCATGAGACTTTTTTCCAAATATATTATTTTCGATTTCCATAATCAATTTTGAACCAAAACTCACACACCCTTCATGATAAACCATAACCCTAAGATGATCGCTAGATTTATAACTGGTTGGAATGAATGATTGCATATCAATATAAAATTTCTTATAAATTTTCAGATATTTATTCAATCCATTATTTAAAGTGGATCCAGTTATATTATTTATTCACAGTATGGTCTATTCATGCATTATGTCTATATTCATAGAAACAGGGTACACCTATTTGTACCCCGATACTAATTTGTAAGTCTTCAAAATATTGCTCCCAGAATTGGTGGAAGAAATACTCTTGTCACCTGATCTACATACACATTTTATTACAGAAATATTCTGGACACAAAAAGCAAAGGTCACACTTACAATTGTACCAAAGCGTAAATGGAAAGTGAGCATGGATTACTGAAAACATCCATGTCCAGGTTGCCTAATGCTCTCAAATATCAATTCTATTTTTGACTACATATTTGTTTCTTCCTAAGATTATATATTCAACTTCAAACCTGTTGAAAATGTCTAACCCTATCACACAATTTATACTTTGCTTGATTTCCTAATGTCTCTATTGATATCTGCTTTCCTATATTTTTCCCCAGTTCATCATTGTGACTGACTCTTCACATGTGCTTACATTTACATACACTCTCTACCCGAAATCCTATTGCTAAAGAACTTTTGGTCCAAATCCTATACTCACTCTTTTTTCTAAACCTACCAACTACCTTCCTAATCCTACCGACTATCGGTTTTTGACTGGATGTTCTCTTCAACATTCAATATCCAAGGTACAAGGTCCGATGCCAGTGTATATTGATTTATCTGAGACATCTGTGCTGCATATTACTCAAAGCTAAGTATCCCACTCAAGTCCCCAGTGCCCTTCTGGGCTTCAAATCTTATCTAGATTTCTGCTTTCATACTTACTTTTCACATATATACTCTTGTAAATATCGCATTTTGCCAATACCATTATTCATCCCGCAGAATGATTTGTAACCCAAATTGAACATGTTATTAATCCTAACCATACACTGTTCCCTCAGTACAACTTACTTAAGAGCAGGGACAGTGTGGGTCTTACAATATAGGAATGTAGATGATCTTCCACCTGCTGAGAACCTCAAAGATCCATGGAGAAATGATCTTTGCAGAAGATATAGGCAGCTATGTAGGACCTGAGAGAGGAATAGTCATCTTCCATGGCAAACAACCTGGTCAGGATTAATTGATGGTCTGAATCTGCCTCTCTGTTCTTAATGAAGAGAAGATGGACTGAACCAGGCCTCTGTGGAGAGCTGTTCCCTGGTGCCTATGGTTGATATACCATTCTAACTTCTGAATGTGTCACAGGATGTTGGGGCAGCCTCCATCTCATGGGAACCCTGGAAGCAACTGTTAGCACAAAGTGGTTACCAAGGCAGTGACCATATTCTGTTCCTGAAAGAAGTGACCTCACTTCACTTCCTTGGTGATGGAATTCTCTGAACATGGGATCCAGGAAGAAAGGCACCCAGAGCCAGTCCCACTCCCAGTACCAGTGGGCTAACTTGTTTGCTTTTCCCAAAGACATAGTCAGTCTTTCTTGGTACCCACTGATGTGAGGATGGCCAAATGCCAGCAGAGCTCTGAAGAGGGGCCTTTCCTGAGAAAGCAGGTAGTGGCTCACCATTGGCTCCTGACAACTTCACAGAGTTGGACAAGGAGACCAGATCTGAAACAGGACAGGCCATTTTCGGGGAACATAATATGGCCCACCAGTCAGAAGACACTCCGGATAGTCACAGACCTACTTGGGGGAAGGAAGTGCCTTTGCCGTTGTAGGTGTGAGTTTGTGTTTTTTTCTCATGTTCTGAGAATAGGTAGGGAAGGTGGTTTGTTTGGTTTGGAGTGGACTGTTTCTAGTAAGTCGTTTGACATGGTGAGTGTTTCTAAGTCTGTGTATCCCACTGTATCCGTGGTTGTAGACATTAGAAAAGAGAATGCATCAATGGATGTGTTGTCTCTAGTTGAAAGCTTCCCCGCATTCATACTGCCCAATTAATGAATGGACTGCAGCTTGCCTTATGGATGGGCAACATCTATTATCTTCTAAAGTTCCTGTTTTCTTCGTGAATTCTGGCCACTCTCCAGAAGAGACTCATGGTTTTGTTTCCCAAATATGTAACACCACAAGGTTCTGTGACATGGCCATGTACTGGATAGCTGAAGGGAATGAGAGGATCTAAGAAAACTCAGATTTCAGTGTGACCAGTAAAGTCTCAGTGGAGAAACCCTTCTTTGGGCCATTTGCTTACTTCTATTTCTATTACCCTGAATGTCAGGAAGGTCTTTGCCTCAGGCCACCCCTTTGTGTAGCCTGAAGAAAACCGTTTTCATATGGAAATGTATGGACATCACCTGTGGCTCTTTGCTTAATTGATTTGGATTGGGATGTGCCTGAATCAGCCTCTTGTCTTTGTATGAGGTTGTGGCTTAGATTCTCAGCACCTGATGGATCTAAAGAAAGATCCCATGTGCTCCCAAAACTAAAATGGCCAAAAGAGCAGTCATTGTGGATGAATATTTTTGCCTTCTTGTTTTAGGTTCCTGACCTCCATCAAGTGAGAAGAGGGATCCTTTGGGTCAAATGAGTTCTTGAAATCCCTGCAGAGGCTAGCCCATATTTGCTTGGGTTTTCTCATGACTCCAAATCACATAAAGAATCTATACCCTACAACCATTATCCCTCAAATTGGAGAAGTGGAACACTTTAACAGCAGGGATATTTGATCATTCCTGGTTCCCAGGAAGAGTGTCCAGGCCATCATGACTTTAGGCAAATGAGAGGCAAGTGAGCTTATTTGGACACTACCTTGGGCTCATAGAAACCTCCAGCTAGAGGTTATGATGAGTGTCTACATGGAAGAAGATGATGGCCCTGTGGGAGTGTTTTGATTTTAATTGTGGTCATTTTTTGGTGGATGGAAGGGATGACTGAGTCCACCTGGGCTTGAACTCTGGTGTGATTCCCCTTAGAGACTGAGTTCTGAAACTGACCTCAGAGAAGTATTGCCATGAATTGTGTTGGGATTTTAGGAGGCCACGCATGAGACTCACTCTTGGAAACTGAGATCTAGGCCCAGGGTGGTTTCCACAGAGGCCTGAGAATCTCAGCCAGGATATCACATGATTTTATTCTGAAAGACTTAGCAGCCATATTTGAGAGTCAAAACACACATGGACCTCACATTGTAGATGTCAATTGGCCTGGCTTTAGGAGACCTTTTTGCAACTGTTTGAGAAGCATTGACTGTGAGAGTTCTCCAGAGCTTTCATTGAAATAAACTTTCTCAACACTTAATGGTTCCTGAATGAATTGAAACCCACAGTGCCTCTAACTTCATCCTTGAAAAATTGCTAGATAAATACCACGAAATTTTTGAAATTCCCATGACCAGGTGGCACTGCAGAAACTTTTGATGTCCTGTTGCTGATCATGTGTATACCAGACAGTGCCTTGTTTTTGACTGGGTTTCATGAAAATGGTGTAGAACAAGAGAAGCCAGTAATTTGGAGCCTGCTGAGTAGGGGGCCTAGAGCAGTGGTGGGCAGGTGTGTGATAAAACATCATGGTGGGGCCATGTGAATCTGCCATTGGCTTCCAAATGGCTTGTGACTGATATAGTGCAGACATCAGACCCTTATATGTAAAGGCATCTTGTTAAATGGAGAGTTTTCAGGGCAATATTCAGAATCAGCTTGCTATGGTTATTGGGGCAAGCTATGTGGGATAGAAGCCTGGTTGGTGCATTCTCCTGCAGACCCTGACCCACCACACGTGACAGAACTCCCTTCAGCACTGTATCCCAGATGAACTTTTTATGTTTTGTGAAGCAAATACCAAATTCCCAGTGCAGCAGCAAGAAATACCACGAAAAGTGGAGGATGACCAAATGTCTTCACAGTCCCCACCGGGAGACACTTAGCTTCCAATGGACACAGTTTAGCTACAAAGAGAGAATTGAGCACTGCTTCCTCATGTTCATTGGAATATAAGAAACTATGTCTTTCGGTCACATAGATGCAGACCCAGCTTTGATGGTCTCACTACAAAGAAAGCTAAAGCTCATGACAACAACATATATTTCAAGTGCCCAACCTCAGAAGCCGTTTCCCAAGAATTCTTAGGCCAGCAGAGCTCCTTTTTGTGGAGTGTTTACCCTGTCCTTTACTTTTGGAAACTCCTCTACCACCTCCAAGGTTGTGAACTCCCGAGCATATTCCATTCCATATTTGTATTCAAAGATTTTCACACTTTTCTACTCTAATTGTGTTTTACTTGGGGTGTAGGTAATGTCAAGGCATTGTTCTGGATGTGAGTGGGAAGATTTTTGTGTAGCACATATTTACATACACATTGCGTTCATTTTTCACATTTCAATTTAAAATACTGAATCCCTGACACTAACCCATACCCTACTAGTCTCTGACTAATAATCCTAATATGATGGTGAAAAATAAGCCAAAAAGAGAAGAAACACAAACAGTTCAGAGGACACATGGTGTATAGTTGGAATTGCCTTTTGCATTATATAATGTAGGAGTTATAAGTCTAGTCAATTTTTTTTTGAAATAGTTCTACATGTGTTTTTAAAATTAGCAAATATGTGAATCCCAGTCTCCCTTTCTCTGTAGCCTATTCAGCACATGTATTTTTATATGCACATATAGAATTCTACCTGTTATCACTCGTATACACTTGTGAGGTGGCTGAATTGGCAGATGCAAATTGAGAGAAGAGATCACTCCTCCTAAACGCTGTTGGAACTGAAAATGCAACCCATGGGTGAGCTTCCTAGTTGAAAAACATTATACATGAATCCATGTTCAGTAAAATGAATATTTTTTGATCTGTGGATTATACACATTTCATGATGAATTTCTATTGGCATATATATTGCTACTTTTTTTTTTCTTTTATTGGTTGCTCAAAACATTACAAAGCTCTTGACATATCATATTTCATACATTAGATTCAAGTGGGTTATGAACTCCCATTTTTACTCCAAATACAGATTGCAGAATCACATTAGTTACACATCCATATTTTTACATAATGCCCTATTAGTTACTGTTGTATTCTGCTACCTTTCCTATACTCTACTATCCCCACTTCCCTCTTTCCCATCTTCTCTCTCTACCATACCTACTGTAATTAATTTCTCTCCTTGTTTATTTTCCCACAACCTCTTATATGTAATTTTGTGTAACAATAAGTGTCTCTCTCCATTACCATGCAATTTCCCTCTTCTCTCCCTTTCCCTCCCACCTCATGTTTCTGCTTAATGTCAATCTTTTCTTCATGCTCTTCCTCCCTGCTCTGTTCTTAGTTGCTCTCATTATATCAAAGAAGACATTTGGTATTTGTTTTTTAGAAATTGGCTAGATTCACTAAGCATAATCTGCTCAGTGCCATGCATTTCCCTGCAAATTCCAACATTTGGTCCTTTTTTAGTGCTGCTTAATTCTCCATAGTATATAAAAGTCACATTTTTTATCCATTCATCTATTGAAGGGCATCTGGGTTGGTTCCACAGTGTAGCAATTGTGAATTGTGCTGCTATGAAAATCGATGTGGCAGTATCCCTGTAGTACGCTCTTTTAAGGTCTTCAGGGAATAGTCCGAGAAGGGCAACAGCTGGGTCAAATGGTGCTTCCATTCCCAGCTTTCCCAGGAATCTCCATACTGCTTTCCAAATTGGCTGCACCAGTTTGCAGTCCCACCAGCAATGTAAAAGAGTACCCTTTTCCCCACATCCTCGCCAGCCCTTGTTGTTGTTTGACTTCATTATGGCTGCCAATCTCACTGGATTGAGATGGTATTTTAGGGTGGTTTTTATTTGCATTTCTCTTACTGCTAGAAATGGAGAGCATTTTTTCATGTACTTGTTAATTGATTCTATGTCCTCCTCTGAGAAGTTTCTGTTCAGGTCCTTGGCCTATTGGGTTATTGGTTATCTTATTGTCTAATTTTCTGAGTTCTTTGTATATTTTGTATACTCTGGATATTAGGGCTCCATGTGAAGGGTGAGGACTAAAAATTTGTTCCCATGATGTAGGCTCCATATTTACCTCTCTTATTGTTCCTCTTTTTAAGAAAAAAAAATCAGTTTAAGTAAGTCCCATTTGTTGATTCTTATTATTAACTCTTGTTCTATGGGTGTCCTATTAAGGAATTTGGAGCCTGACCACACAATATGTAGATCGGAGCCAACTTTTTCTTCTATCAGACGCAGAGACTCTGATTTGAATCTAGCTCCTTGATCCACATTGAGTTAACTTTTGTGCATGGCGAGAGGAGGGGATTCAGTTTCATTTTGTTGCATATGGATTTCCAGTTTACCCAACACCGTTTGATGAAGATGCTATCCTTCCTCCATTGCAGGCCATTAGCTGCTTTATCAAATATAAGATAGTTGTAGCTTTTTGGATTAGTCTCTGTGTCCTCCATTCTGTACCATTGGTCCACCCGCCTGTTTTGGTACCAGTACCATGCTGTTTTTGTTATGATTGCTCTGTAATATAGTTTGAAATCTGGTATCGCTATACTGCCTGATTCACACTTCCTGCTTAGAATTGCTTTTGCTATTCTGGGTCTTTTATTTTTCCATTTGAATTTCGTGATTGCTTTATCTATTTCTACAAAAAAAATTCCTTTGGGATTTTGATTGGCATAGCATTAAACCTATAGAGAACTTTTGGTAATATAGCCATTTTGATGATGTTAGTTCTGCCTATCCATGAACAGGGTATATTTTTCCATCTTCTAAGATCTTATTCTATTTCTCTTTTTAGGGTTCTGTAGTTTGCATTATATAAATCTTTCACCTCTTTTGTTAGGTTGATTCCCAATTATTTAGGTATTTTGAGGAAATTGGGAATGCTGTGTTTTGACTCATTTTTGTTTCAGAAGCTTTGTCGCTGATATACAGAAATGCCTTTGATTTATGCATGTTGATTTTATATCCTGCCACATTGCTGCATTCATTTATTAGTTCTAGTAGGTTTTTCTGTAGACCCTTTTGGGTCTTCTATGTATAGAATCATGTCATCTGCAAATAGTGATAATTTAAGTTCTTCTTTTCCTATTTTTATGCCTTTAATGTCTTTCATCTCTCTAATTGCTCTGGCCAGTTTTTCGAGAACTATATTGAATAGAAGTGGTGATAGAGGACATCCCTGTCTTGTTCCAGATTTTCGAGGGAATGACTTCAAATTTTCTCCATTCACAATGATGCTAGCCTGAGGCTTAACATAGTTAGCTTTTACAATGTCGAGGTAAGTTCCTGTTATCCCTAGTTTTTAAAAAGTTTTGAACATGAAGGAATGCTCTACTTTGTTGAATGGTTTCTCTGCATCTATCAAGATGATCATATGGTTCTTATCTTTAAGTCTATTGATGTTGTGAATAACATTTATTGATTTCCATATATTGAAGCCTCCTTGCATCCCAGGGATGAATTCAAGTTGATCATGGTGCACAATTTTTTTGATGTGCCTTTGTATCCAATTCGCCAGAATTTTAATGAGGATTTTTGCATCTAGGTTCATCAGAGATATTGGTCTGTAGTTTTCTTTCTTTGAGGTGTCTTTGTCTGGTTTGAGAATCTGGGTGATGTTGGCCTCATAGAATGAATTTGGCAGAGCTCCCAGTTTTTCCATTTCCTGAATAACTTGAAAAGTATTGGAATTAATTCTTCTTTAAAGGTTTTGTAAAACTCTGCTGTATACCCATCCGGTCCTGGGCTTTTCTTGGTTGGTAGTCTTTTGATTGCTTCTTCTACTTCATCCTTTGATATTGGTCAGTTTAAATTGTGTGTTTCCTCCTGACTCAGTCTGGGGAAATCATATGACTTAAGAAATTTATCGATGTCTTCACTATTTTCTATTTTATTGGAATATATTTAAAAATAATTTCTAATTTTCTTCTGTATTTATGTAGCATCTGTTGTGATATTGCCTTTTTCATCCCGTATGTTAGTAATTTGAGTTCTCTCTCTTCTTCTCTTCGTTAGCATGGATAAGGGTCTGTCGATCTTATTTATCTTTTTGAAGAACCACCTTTTAGTTTTGTTAATTTTTTCAATTGTTTCTTTTGTTTCAATTTTGCTATGATTTTAATGATTTCTTTCCTTCTGCTACATTTTCTGTTGTTTTGCTCTTCCTTTTCTAGGGCTTTGAGATGAAGTGTGAGCTCATTTATTTGTTTTTTTTTTTTCTATTTTGAGGAATGACCTCCAGGCGATGAATTTACCTCTTAAAACTTCTTTTCATTGTGTCCCATAGAATCTGATATGTTGTGTCTATATTTTCATTTATCTCTAAGAATTTTTTGATTTCCTACTTTATGTCTTCTGTAACCCATTGATCATTCAGTAACATATTCTTCATTTTGCATGTGATGTATGATTTTTTCTTCCTTCTTTTATCATTGGTTTCCAGTTTCATTCCATTATGATCACAAAAAATTCATGGTATTATCTCCACCCCTTTATATTTACTGAGGGTTGCCCTATGGCATAACATATGGTCTATTTTTGAGAAGGATCCATGTGCTGCTGAGAAAAAAGTATATCCACTTGATGATGGTTGACATATTCTATATATGTCAGTTAAGTCTAGGGTATTGATTGTGATATTGAGTTCTATAGTTTCTTTATTCAACTTTTGTTTGGAGGATCTGTCCAATGGTGAGAGAGGTGAGTTGAAGTCACCCATAATTATTGTGTTGTGGTCTATTTGATTCTTGAACTTGAGGATAATTTGTTTTATGAACGTCGCAGCACCATTATTTGCTGCGTGAATATTGATAATTGTTATGTCTTGTCGGTGAATGGTTTCTTTTAACAGTATATAAAGTCCTTCCTTATCCCTTTTGATTAAATTAGTCTTGAGGTCGATTTTATTCGATAGGAGGATGGCCACCCCTGCTTGCTTATGAGGACCGTGTGCATGGTATTAATTTTCCCAATCTTTCACCTTCAGCCTGTGTATGTCTTTTCCATTCAGATGTGTCCCTTGGAGGAAACATATTGTTGGATTTTTTTTTTATTTCAAGTTACAAGCCAATGTCACTTTATTCGAGAGTTTAAGCCATTAACATTTAGAGTTACTATTGATATATGGTTTGTACTGCCACCCATGTTTGCTTATATCTTTTTTTTAATTAGTTTGATTCTCCATGATTAGCTTTTCCCCCGCCCTCTGTCATTACTGAGGCACTTCTCACTGATGGTTTTCGTTGTTGATTGTCATTTCTTCCTCGTGTAGTGTTTTGCTCAAGATGCTTTGCAATGCTGGTTATCTGGCTGCAAATTCTTTTGGCTTTTGTTTATCATGAAATATTTTTATCTCGTTGTCTTATCTTAAGCTTAATTTTGCTGGATACATAATTCTTGGTTGGCATCCATTTTCTTTCAGTGTTTGAAGTACGTTGTTCCAGGATCTTCTCACTTCCAGCATCTATGATGAAAAATCCATTGTTAAAGTTTTTGCTTTACCCCTGATTGTAATGATTGTAATCTGCCTCCTTTCTCTGGTAGCTTTTAATATTTTCTCTTTGTTCTGTATATTGGATATCTTTATAACAATGTGTCTTGGCATTGGTCTACTGTGATTTTGTGTGCTCGGTGTCCTGTAAGCATCTACAATTTGTTTATCCGTTTCCATTTTTATTTCTGGAAAGTTTTCTGTAATTATTTCATTCAGCAGGTTTCTCATTCCCTTGGTTTTAATCTCTGTACCTTCCTCTATCCATATGACTCATTAGTTTTTTTTATGTTATCCCATATCTCTTGAATGTTTTCTCATAATTTTTTACAGCATTTCTTTGTTGGCTAGACTTTTTTCAAGATGATATATTTTGTCTTCATTATCTGACATTCTGTCTTCTACTTCCTCTACTTTGTTAGTGATACTCTCAATTGAGTTTTTAATTTGGTTTATCATTTCCTTGATTTCTAGAATTATTGTTTGATTTTTCTAATAATCTCTATCTCCTGATAAAGATGCTCAATTTCTCATTTTATCTGTTTATGTAATTCATTTTCAATGTGTTCTATCACTGTTTGTTTTTGCTGTCTCGTATCCTCTTTAAGGTTCCATTCCATCTGTCTAAGGTATTCCTTGAGTTCTTTATATGACCATTTTTCTGATGACTCTAGGTGCTCTTGAATATTTAGGCTGTCCTTCATTGTTCGTACTCCTTTTCTTCCTTGTTTTTATATGCTGCTCATGTTACTTCTTCTTCTGTTTGACTACTGAGTTACTGCTTACTCTTATAAATTTATTTGATTCTTGGGAGGAAAGATATTAGAAGGGAAGGGAGAAGTCACTAAAGAGAATGAGAGTAGGCAGGTAGAATTCAAGGAAGGGAGAATAAGAAAAATGAAAAGAAATGAAAAGACAAAAGAAAAAAATAGAAAATAAAGAAAGAAAGTTTTAAGTAATGATGATGATTAAAAAATTGAAAATTAAAATTTAAAATAATAATAATAATAATAATAAAATTAAAAAATTAAAAAATAAAAACATTAAAAAAAGTTAAAGAACAACAACAAAAATGAAAATGAAAAAAAAAGAAAAAAATACAAACAAAAAAATAATAATAATACATGCAGTCCTAGAGTTCAAATAACTTCTCTTCCAGTAGGTGGAGCTGTGCGCACTGGGCCAAGCTTCTCCTCTCAATAACTGGGAACCAAACACTGTGCAGCAGCTCTTCCTCCCAGACTGGGCGGGTCTCCAATTCTGAGTGCCTAGGGCCTTCTCTTGTGCTTCCTCAAGCCAGGCCCCACTCACCTGTGACGCTCACCACAATACTGGTTACAAGCCAGGACTCTGCTCCTGGTAGCCCTGTTTCAATGAACGCCTGGGCACACTCTCCTTGTTTGCCTCCCTCAGACCCTAAGTTTGTAGAGCTTGGGGCTGAGAACCTCCAGCGAATTTGCTTGCCCTTTGGGAGCCATGGCCCCGGTAGGTGGTGTAAGAGACCTCAATTGTCAGCACTGGTGGGAGCGGTAGCAGGGAATTCCACGCCGCGAGTCCCGAGCCAATCTTGATTCCCTAGGTCTGGGTATCGCGCTCCTTGGAGAGCTGGGAGGGGCCATTACGGCAGAGGTGGGAAAGGCCCTTGAGGTTTCCCTGCGTTGTTGAGAGAGATGGCAATGGGATTACACACTTGTCGCGCAGGTTTCAATGAAGTTATCTCCTCCGACTGTGACGTCAGTTCTCTGCCATGGTGGTATCCCATTAAAATGGTGACCGTTCGTTCCCTTTGCTGGGTGACCAATGCAACATGTGGGTCCTGACTATCTCTCCCAAGCCCCATTTCAATCCTGTGGCCACTGCCTATGAAGGCTCAGTTGGCTTTTAACTCTGTCAATTCAGAAAGCCCGACCAGTTATTTCAGCGGGAATGTTAGTGCTGAGTCACAAAAACCAGACGAATCTAAGCTTGAATGCAGCCAATCCGGGCTTTGTGTGTGTTCTGAGGGGCCCAGACTGTTCGCCCCAGATTCACAACAGGTCAATATTGCCTAGTGATTCTGAGCAAACAGCATTTAGACAGTTTACGACTCCCTATGCCCGCGCAGCTGAAGAGATCAGAGACTTGATTTCTCCATGCCTGCCTTCATAATGGATCTCCTGTATTGCTACTTTTTAATATCTGTGCATTTGCGTGTGTGTGTGTATATATATATATATATATATATATATATATATACTCTTTAGATTTTTCAAATATGAAATATATGTGTCTTATTATGCACTCCCTAAATTCATTCATATTCATATCTGTGGATTTATAATCAACTTTCCACAAGATTATTTTCAGAAATAATCATCCACCTGAAATACATATTGTTTCCTAGTACTGAAAACTAAATTCAGTGAATGGTGCATACAAACCCTAATATTTCTACAGTTACTTAGCCAGTTTAAAATCAATGCAAGTAGATTTCTAGGGGACATGATGTGTATTTTGACTTTAATTTTTATTCAACACTTGTACGTTACTATGTCTTCAGTTTATGCACATCATGGGATATATATTTCAGTCACAAATTAGAAAATTTATAGGCATTTGTTTCACGATCAATCACTTCCTGATTCAGAACACATGTTTCTTGACTGGTCTTTTCATGAGACTTCTTTCCAAACATATTATTTTTGTTTAACATCATCACGTATAAAGCAAAACTCAAACACCATTCTTCATAAACCATTATCCTAATATTACCATTAGATATATAACTGGTTGGAATGAATGATTGTATATCAATATAAGATTTCTTATATATTTTCACATGTCAATTCAATCCATTATTTAAAGTGGAATCAGTTACGTTATTTATTCATAGTATGGTGTATTCATGCATTATCTCTATATTAATAGCACAGGGTACACCTCTTTGTACCCCTAATACTAATGTATACGTCTTCAAAATGTTGCTCCCAGAAATGGTGAAAGAAATACGCATGTCACCTGATCTACATATACATTTTATCACAGTAATATTCTGAACAAAAAAAACATAAAAATGTAACACTTATGATTGTACAAAAGCCCAAAAGGAAAGTGAACAGGGATAACTAATAACATCCATGTCCAGGTTGCCTAATGCTCTCAAATGTCATTCCCATTCGTGACGACATATTTGTTTTTTCCTATGATTATGTATTCAAACTCAACCCTGTTGAAAATGTCTAATCCTATCACTCACTTTATACTTTGCCTGATTTCATAATGTCTCTATTGACACCTGCTTTCCTACATATTTTCCCCAGTTCATCATTGTGACTAACTCTTCACATGTGCTGACATTTACATTCACTCTCCCAATGTAACCCTATTGCTAAAGAAGCTTTTTATTCCAAATCATATACTCACTCTTCTTCCTAAACATACTGACTATCTTCCTAATCCTACTGACTATCCCTTTTTGACTGGATGTTCTCTTCTACATTCAATCATCCAAGGTACAAGGTCCTATGCCACTGTATTTCGATTTAACTGAGACAATTGTACAGAACATAATTCAACACTAAGTATCCAAATCAAGTGCTCAATGCCCTTATGGGCTTCAAATCTTTCTTAGATTCCCGTTTTCATACATATATTTCACCTATATATTCTTATAAATATCGCAGGTTCCCAATCTCATTATTCATCCTGCAGAATGATTCCTAACCCAAATCGATCATATTATTAACCATAACCATCTGTGGTGGGGGCATGTGGATCTGCCATTTGCTTCCAAATGGATTGTGACTGACATTTTGCAGCCAGTAGACCCTTATATGTAAAAGCATATTGTTATATGGAGAGGATTTAGGGCAATGTTCAGAATCAGGTTGCTATGGAAAATGGGGCAAGCTATGTGGGATAGAAGCCTGGTTGGTGCATTCTCCTGACGAACTTGACCCACCACACTTGACAGAACTCACTTCAGCACTGTGTCCCAGTTGAACTCCTTGTATTTCATGAAGCAAATACCAAACTCCCAGTGCAGCAGCAAGAAATACCACGAATATTGGAGGATGACCAAATGTAATTACAGTCCACAAGGGGAGACACTTAGACCCCAGTGGCCACAGGTTACCTACAAATAGAAAATTCAGCACTGCTGCCTCATGTTCATTGGAAAATATGAATCCATGTCATCCAGATCACATAGATGAAGACTCAGCTATGATGGTCTCACAACAAATGAAGCTAATGCTCCTGACAACAGCATATATTTCATTGCCCAACCTCAGAGGCAGTTTCTCCAGATGTTAGGCTGGCAGAACTTCATGTTTGTGGAGTTTTTACCCTGTCCCTTACTTTTGGAAACTCCTCTACCACCTGCAAATTTGTGAACTCCTGAGCATTTTTCATTCCACATATGTATTCACACATTTTCTAACTCTTCTCCTCTAATTGTGTCTTATGTGGGGTGAAGGTAATGTCAAGGCATTGTGCTGAATGAGAGTGGGAATTTTTTGTGTAGCACATATTTGCATACACATTCTATACATTTTCCAATTTTCCATTCGAAATACTGAATCCCTGACACTAACACATACCCTACTAGACTTTGACTTCTAATCCTAATATTGTGGAGAAAAATAACCCAAACAGAATAGAAATACAAGAGGTTCACAGGAGGCATGGTGTATAGTTGGACTTGCCTTTCGTATGATAAATGGTAGGTGTTATAAATCTAGCGAATTTTAATTGAAATAGTTCTCCATGTGTTTTAAAAGTTAACAAATATGTGAATAACTGTCTCCCTTTCTCTGTAGCCTATTCATCACATGTATTTTTATATGCATATTTAGAATTCTACCTGGTATCACTCGTACATTTTGTGAGGTGGCTGGCTTGGCAGATGCAAATTGTGAGAAGAGATCACTCCTACTAAACGCTGTTGGAACTGAAAATTAAACATATGAGTGAGCTTCTTAGTTGAACAACATAAATCCATGTTCATTAAAATGAATATTTTTGGATCTGTGGATGATATATTATTTCATGGTGAATTTTGATTGGCATCCATAATGCTACTTTTTAATGTCTGTGAGTGTATATATATATATATATATATATATATATATATATATATATTCACTCTCCAGATTTTTCAAAATATGAAGTATATTTTTCTTATTATACACTCCCTAAATTCATTCATATTCATGTATGTGGATTTATAATCATGTTTTCACAAGAATATTCTCAGAAATATTCATCCACCTGAAATACATATTTGTTTCTTAGTACTGAAAACTAACTTCAGGGGATAATATGATGGTGGTGAAGGGAGTGCATTCATATTCATGTATGTGGATTTATAATCATGTTTTCACAAGAATATTCTCAGAAATATTCATCCACCTGAAATACATATTTGTTTCTTAGTACTGAAAACTAACTTCCGGGGATCATATGATGGTGGTGAAGGGAGTGCATCACCCCAATGTACCGCGTCACTGTGCGGGAGAATGACGAGTTATAACGGCTAAAATATATCTTGTTAGAAATTTCCAGTAAAATTGGGGTGCTCCAAAACCTAGTGGACATATTTCCATCTCACGAGGATCAGCTACGCGAGCTCAAACACGAGTGATTTGTCCGCACGGAGGGTCATGCTGCTTATTCAGGAAATCGGTCTGCGGCTAGAGTCTGCGGCACACACTGGGAAACGAAGAGATAGCAATGCAAATATACAGCGGTGTGGATTCTGTGGGCTCCTGCCAGGTATGCAATCACTGTGCTAAGTGTTGAATTCTTTTTTCAGACGGGGAAGGATGCGGTCCAATTCGGTTCTCCACACCGGTCAGACCACAGAGGAAGCCAGCGGCCACTATCTTGGAGAGCTGATGTCACCATCCGTGTTTTCGACTGATCGAAGCTCATTCAGCTATAGAACAGGTAATTTCAGGATGCCATTCACCTTTGTGTTGCAGACAAATTACTCAGGCTCAGTGCTAAAGAACCTGCAGAAACTCCGTCTTGGAGCCTGCTCCTATTAGAACATACACAAAGCCCAGAGCGGCCGAATTCCACCTCTCGGAACTGATCTGGCCAGGGCTAAAGAACCCGCGGAAACTGCTTCTCGGTCCGGGTCTTGCTGAATACTGTGGAGGTAAATATCTACCGAGCCTTCATAGGCAGTGGCAACAGGATTGAGACGCGGCTTGTGAGGGCCTCTCAGGACTCACTCATTGCTTTGGTCACCCAGAAAAGGGAACGAAATGCTGCCTTTCACATGGGATACCAACATGGCAAATTTCTGATGTCATCAGAAAGCAGCAGAGGAGATAACTTCATTGATACCAGCAGTGACAGAAACAGTTGGTCTCCTGGTGAAGAAAGTGAGTCACAAACACCCGGGTCTCTCTCACTTTGTCATCAAGCCAGAGGGGCAGAGCAGAGCAGCTGCCCACGCCTGGAACAGACCCAGTGACACACCTGCATGGTAGTGACGTCAACCCAATTGGAGTAGAGGCAGAACAGAGCCACCGCCCGTGCCCAGAACAGGCCCAGCGACCTGCAGGTGTGGTAGTCACGTCACCCCAATTGGAGTAGTTGCAGAGCAGAGCCTTCTCCCACACCTAGTACAATCCCAGTGGGTCACCGGCATGGTAGTCACATCACCCCAATAGGAGTAGGGGCAGAGCAGAGCCTTCACCCACGCCCAGAACAGGCCCAGCAACCTGCCGGCATTGTAGTCAGGACACACCAATTGGAGTAGGGGCAGAGCAGAGCCACCACCCACGCCCGCAAGGTAGCAGAAGAAGAGGCCCAGCGGCCTGCTGGCGTGGCAGACACTTTACCCCATTTGGAGTAGGGGCAGAACAGATCTGTAGCCCGTGCTCACAAGGTAGGCAGACCTGCGACCAACCGGCGGACCAGGCACAGCGGCCAACCGGCGTGGTAGTCACGTCACCCCAATTGGAGTAGGAGTAGAGCAGTGCCGCCGCCCACGCCTGCAAGGTAGGCAGACCTGCGACTGATTGGCAGAACACCGCAGGGGTCCACGGGCGTGGTAGACACGTCACACCAATTGGAGGAGGGGCAGAGCAGAGCCGCCTCCCGCGCCTGCATGGTAAGCAGACCTGCGACCGATCAGAAGAACATGCCTAGTGGCCCTTCAGCGTGGTAGATAGATCACCCCAATTGGAGGAGCAGCACAGCCACCCCCCGCCCCTGCAAGGAAGACTTTTCAAATATACAAGAACAATATAAATATTTAGGGGGAAAATTTCAAAATCACAACAGTTTCACCAAGCAGAAAGAAACGTGAGCAGTATGAAAAGACAAGGAAAAAAGAACCACAAGCAATGCAGGTCATCACAACTTTAGAAGAGGTAATAGCTGCAGCAGATGGAATGTAAGATAAAGAACTCAGGATATACATGCTTCAGATGATCTGGAGTCTCAAGGAAGACATTAGACAGCAAAATCAGACAATGAAAGATCACTTCGACAATGAATTACATAAACAAATCCAAGAAGCAAAGAATCAACTATACAGGGAGATAGAGGTTGTAAAAAATAAAAAAAACAGAAATCCTAGAAATGCAGGAAGCAATAAGCCATCTTAAAACCTCAATTGACAATGAAGACAAAGTATTTCAACTTGAAAAGAACATAGACAGCTCAGCAAAACTGTTAAGAAGCCATGAACAGAACATCCAAGAAATATGGGATAACATAAAGAGACCAAACTTAAGAGTCATTGGGATACAGGAAGGTATAGAGGCCCAAACCAAAGGAATGAGCAATGTATTCAATGAAATAATACGAGAAAACTTCCCAGACTTGAAGAATGAGACAGACTCCCAAGTTCTAAAAGCCTACAGGACGCCGAATGTGAAAAATCATAAGAGATCCACACCTAGACACATTATAATGAAGATGCCCAACTTACAGAATAAGGAGAGAATTTTAAAATCTACAAGAGAAAGGAAGCAGATTACATTTAGGGGTAAACCAATCAAAATAATAGCTGATCTTTCAACACAGACTCTGAAAGCTAGAAGATCCTGGAATGACATTTTTCAATCACAGAAAGAAAATGGGTTCCAACCATGTACTGTATATCCAGCGAGATTAAGCTTCAGGATGGAAGATGAAATTAAAACTTTCCATGATAAACAAAAGTTAAAAGAATTTGTAGCTAGAAAACTATCTCATCAAAACATCCTCGGCAAAATATTACAGGAAGAGTAAATGGAAAATAATGAAAACCAACAGTGGGAGGTAGGACATTAAAGGGGGGAAATAATCAAAGAGGAAAACAATCCATGTTTAATAACATAAATAAACAAATATGGCTGGAAGAACAACCCTTATCTCAATAATAACCATAAATGTTAATGGCTTAAACTCAACAATTAACAGACACAGGCCAGTAGAATGGATCACAAAACAAGACCCAATAATATGCTGCCTACAGGAGACGCATTTGATAAGAAAAAGACATACATACACTGAAGGTAAAAGTTTGGGAAAAATCATGTCACTCATATGGACTTCGGAAACAAGCAGGAGTGTCCATACTCATATCAAATAAAATAGATTTCAATCCAAGGTTAATCAAAAGGGATAAAAAGGGACACTACATACAGCTCAAGAGAACCATACACCAGCAAGACATAACAATCATAAATATATATGCCCCAAACAATGGTGCAGCTATGTTCATCAAACAAACTTTTCTCAAGTACAAAAGTCTAATAGACCACCATACAATAGTCATGGGAGACTTCATCACAGCTCTCTCACCACTGGACAGGTCTTCCAAACAAAAGTTGAAATAGGAAACTATAGAACTCAATAACACAATTAATAACCTAGACTTAATTGACATATATAGAGTATACCATCCAACATCAAGCAGTTACATTTTTCCTCAGCAGCACATGGATCCTTTTCAAAATAGATCATATATTATGTCACAGGGCAACTCTTAGACAATATAAAGGAGTAGAGAAAATACCATGCATCTTATCTTATCATAATGGAATGAAACTAAAAATCAATGAAAAAAGAAGGAAGGAAAAATCATGCATCATTTGGAGAATGAACAATAGGTTACTGAATGATCAATGGGTTATAGAAGACATCAAGGAGGAAAATAAAAAATTCTTAGAGAATAATGAAAACACAGACACAATATATCGGAATCTATGGGACACATTGAAAGCAGTTCTAAGAGGAAAATTCATTGCTTGGAGTTCATTCCTTAGAAAAAGAAAAAAACAACAAATAAATGATCTCATACTTCATCTCAAAATCTTAGAAAAACAAGAGCAAACAACAGCAAAAGAAGTAGAAGGAAAGAAATAATTAAAATCAGAGCAGAAATTAATGAAATCGAAACAAAAGAAACAATTGAAAAAATTGACAAAACTAAAAGTTGGTTCTTTGAAAAAATAAATAAAATGGACAGACCCCTAGCCATGCTAACAAAGAGGAGAGAGAACTCAAATTACTAACATACGGGATGAAAAAGGCAATATCACAACAGATATTTCAGAAATACAGAAGATAATCAGAAATTACTTTGAATCCTTGTACTCTAATATAATAGAAGATAGTGAAGGCATCGAAAAATTTCTTAAGTCATAAGATCTGACCAGAGTGAGTTAGGAGGATATAGACAACCTAAACATACCAATATCAATTGAGGAAATAAAAGAAACCATCCAAAGACTACCAACTAAGAAAATACCAGGACCGTATGGGTATACAGCAGAGTTTTACAAAACCTTTAAATATGAACTAATACCAATACTTTTCAAGCTATTTCAGAAAATTGAAAAAGAGGGAGATCTTCCAAATTCATTCTACGAGGCCAATGTCACCCTGATTCCTACACCAGATAGACACTTCAAAGAAAGAAGACTAAAGACCGATATCTCTAATGAACCTAAATGCAAAAATCTTAAATTAAATTCTGGCGAATCAGATACAAAAACATATCAAAAAAATGTGCACCATGATCAAGTAGGATTCATCCCTGGGATGCAAGGAGGGTTCAATATACGAAAATCAATAAATGTTATTCACCACATCAATAGACTTAAAATAAAAACCATATTATCATCTAGATATATGTAGAAAAAGCATTCGACAAAGTACAGCATCCCTTTATGTTCAAAACTCTCGAAAAACTAGGAATAACAGGAACATTCCTCAATATTGTAAAAGCAATCTATGCTAAACCGCAGGCTAGCATCATTCTGAATGGAGAAAAATTGAAGACATTCTCTCTAAAATCTGGAACAAGACAGGGATGCCCGCTCTCACCACTTCTGTTCAATAGAGTTATCAAAAGACTGGCCAGAGCAATTAGACAGATGAAAGAAATTAAAGGCATATAAATAGGAAAAGAATAACTCAAATTATCACTATTGCAGATGACATGATTCTATACCTAGCAGACCCAAAAGGGTCTACGAAGAAACTAATAGAGCTAATAAATGAATTCAGCAAATTGGAAGGATATAAAATCAGCACACATAAATCAAAGGCATTCCTGTATATCAGCGACAAATCCTCTGAAATGGAAATGAGGACAACCACTCCATTCACAATATCCTAAAAAAAAAAAAAAAAGGTAATCAACCTAACAAAAGAGGTGAAAGTCTTATACAATGAAAACTACAGAACCCTAAAGAGAGAAATAGAAGATCTTAGAAGATGTAAAAATATACCCTGTTCATGGATAGGCAGAACTAACATCATCAAAATGGCGATATTACCAAAAGTTCTCTATAGGTTTAATCCAATGCCAATCAAAATCCCAAAGGCATTTCTTGTAGAAATAGAGAAAGCAATCATGAAATTCATATGAAAAAATAAAAGACCCAGAATTGCAAAACAATGCTAAGCAGGAAGTGTGAATCAGGCGCTATAGCGATACCAGACTTCAGACTATACTACAGAGCAATAGTAACAAAAATAGCATGGTACTGGTACCAAAACAGGCAGGTGGACCAATGGTACAGAATAGAGGACACAGAAACCAATCCACAAAACTACAACTATCTTATATTTGATAAAGGGGCTAAAAGCATTCAATGGAGGAAGGATAGCATCTTCAACAAATGGTGTTGGGAAAACTGAAAATCCATATGTAACAAAATGAAACTGAATCCCTTTTTCTCGCCATGCACAAAAGTTAACTCAAAATGAATCAAGGAGCTTGATATCAAATCAGAGACACACTGTCTGATAGAAGAAAAATTTGGTTACGATGTACATACTGTGGGGTTGGGCTCCAAATTCCTCAATGGGACAACCATAGTACAAGAGTTAATAACTAGAATCAACAAAAGGGACTTACTCAACTAAAAAAGTTTTTTCTCAGCAAAAGAAACAATAAGAGGTAAATAGGGAGCCTACATCCTGGAAAGAAATCTTTACTACTCACATTTCAGATAGAGCCCTAATATCCAGAGTATACAAAGAACTCAAAAAATTAGACAATAAGATAACAAATAACCCAATCAACAAATGGGCCAAGGACCTCAACAGACACTTCTAAGATGAGGACATACAATCAATCAACAAGTACATGAAAAAATGCTCACCATCTCCAGCAGTCAGAGAAATGCAAATCAAAACCACCCTAAGATACCATCTCACTCCAGTAAGATTGGCAGCCATTATGAAGTCAAACAACAAGAAGTGCTGGCAAGGATGTGGGAAAAGAGGTACACTTGTACATAGCTGGTGGGACTGCAAATTGGTGCAGCCAATTTGGAAAGCAGTATGGAGATTTCTTGGAAAGCTGGGAATGGAACCACCATTTGACCCAGCTATTCCCCTTCTTGGTCTATTCACTAAAGACCTAAAAAGAGCATACTATAGGGACACTGCTACATCGATGTTCATAGCAGCACAATTCACAACAGCAAGACTGTGGAACCAACTTAGATGCCCTTCAATAGAAGAATGGATAAAAAAATGTGGCATTAATACACAATGGATTATTACTTTGCATTGAAAAATGAAAAAATCATAGAATTTGCAGGGAAATGGATGGCATTAGACTAGATTATGCTAAGTGAAGCTACACAATTCCTGTAAAACAAATGCCAAATGTCATCTTTGATATAAGGAGAGTAACTAAGAACAGATAGGGACGAAGAGCATGACCAGATGATTAACATTAAACAGGGATGAGACGTGGAAGGGAGGGAGAAGGGAAATTGCATGGAATTGGAAGGAGACCCTCTGGGTTATACAAAATTACATACAAGAGGAATTGAGGGGAAAGGGAAAAATAATACAAGGGGAGAAATTTATTACAGTAGAGGGAGTAGAGAGAGAAGTGGGGAGGGGCGGGGAGGCCAGGGGGGATAGTAGAGGATAGGAAAGGCAGCAGAATACAACAGACACTAGTATGGCAATATGTGAATCAATGGATGTGTAACTGATGTGATTCTGCAATCTGTATACAGGGTAAAAATGGGAGTTCATAACCCACTTGAATCAAAGTGTGAAATATGATATATCCAGAACTATGTAATGTTTTGAACAACCATAAATAAAAATTAAAAAATAAACTATCTTTGGTGAATAATGCACACAATTCTAATATTTCTACAGTAACTGACCCAGTTTAACATCAATGCAAGTAGATTCCTATTGGACATGATGTGTATTTTGACATTCACTTTTATTCAACACTGGTACATTACGATTTCATCAGTTTATGCACATAACAGGATATATATTTCATTCACAATTTAGAAAATTAATAGGCATTTGTTTCACTTTCAATCACTTCCTGCTTCAGAACACATGGATTCCTCCATATTTCTTGACTGGTCTTTTCATGAGACTTTTTTCCAAACATATTATTTTCGATTTCCATAATCGCTTTTGAAACAAAACTCACACACACTTCATGATAAACAATAACCCTAAGATTACCATTAGATATATAACTGGTTGGAGTGAATGATTGTATGTCAATATATGATTTCCTATATATTTTAAGATATCAATTCAATCCATTATTTAAAGTGGAACCAGTTATAATATTTATTCACAGTATGGTCTATTCATGCATTATCTCTATATTCATAGACACAGGGTACACCACTTTGTAGCCCCAATACTAATTTATATGTCTTCAAATATTGCTCCCAGTAATCGTGGAAGAAATACTCATGTCATATGATCTACATATACATTTGATCACAATATTTTTCTGTGCACAAAATGCAAAGATCACACTTATGATTCTACCAAATACTAAATGGAAAGTGAACATGGATTACTAAAACGATAAATGTCCAGGTTGCCTAATGCTTTCAAATGTCATTCCTATTGGTGACGACATATTTGTTTCTTCCTAAGATTATGTATTCAATCTCAACCCTATTGAAAATGTCTAATCCTATCACTCACTGTATAATTGCCTCATTTCGTAATGTCTGTATTGATATTTTCCTTTCTACATATTTTCCCCAGTTAATCATTGTAACTGACTCTTCACATGTGCTGAAATTTACATTCACTCTATAACCAAAACCCTATTGCTACAGAACTTTTGCTCCAAGTCCTATACTCACTCTATTTCCTAAACCTACGGACTACCTTCCTAATCCCACCGACTATCTCAATTTGAGTAGATGTTCTCTTCTAAAATCAATCATCCAAGGTGTAAGGTCCTATGCCATTGATTATCGATTTATCTGAGACATCTGTGCAGAACGTAATTATAAGCTAAGTATCCCAATCAAGGGCCTAATGCCCTTCTGGGCTTCAAATCTTACCTAGATTTCTGTTTCCATACTTATATTTCACCTCTATAATCTTATAAATATCGCAGGTTCCCAATACTATTAATCATCCTTCGCAATGATTCGTAACCCAAATCAAACATGTTATTAACCCTAACCATACACTCTTCCCTCAAGCTAACTTTGCAGAAGAGCAGGGACAGAGTTCGTCTTACAATACAGGAATGTAGGGTATCTTCCTCCTGCTGAGAACCTCAAATGTCCATGCAGATTTGATCCCTGGAGAAGATGTAGGCAGCTATGAAGGACCTGAGAGAGCAAATGTCATCTTCCATCGCAAACAACCTTTCCAGGATGAAGGGTTGTGTCTGAATAAGCCTCTCTCTTGTTAATGTACAGAAGATAGACCAAACCAGGCATGTGTGGAGAGCTGTTCCTGGGTGCCTATGGTTGATATACCATTCTAACTTGTAGAAGTGTCACAGGAAGTAAGGGCAGCCTCCATCTCATAGGACAAAGTGGTTGCCAAGGCAATGACCTCAAAGAATTCCTGAAGGAAGTAATCTCACCTCACTTCCTTGGTGATGGAACTCTCTGAACTTGGAATCCGGGAAGCCAGGCACCCAGAGCCAGTCTCAGTCCCAGTCCCAGTGGTCTTATTCTTTTGATTTACCAAGGACAGAGTCAGTCTTTCTTGGTACCTACTGAGGTGAGGATGAACAAATGTCAGGAAAGCTCTGAAGAGGGGCCTTTCCTGAGAAAGCAGGTAGTGGCTCACCGCTGGCTAGTGACAACATCACAGATTTGGCCAACGAGACCATAACTGACACAGGACAGGCGATTTCATCAGAACATAGTTTGGCCCACCAGTCAGAAGACACTCCCAATAGTCACAGTCCTACTTGGGGAAGGAGCTTCCTTTGTGTGTGTGGGTTTGGGTTTGAGATTTTGTCTCATGTTCTGAGAATAGGTAGGAAAGGCAGTTTGTTTGGTTTGGAGTGAACTGTTTCTGGTAAGTCGATTGACAAGGCCAGTGTTTCTTTGTCTGTGTATCCCACTGTGTCCGTGGTTTTAGATATTAGAAAAGAGAATGAATCATTGGATGTGTCCTGTCTAGACTCAACTTGCCCAATTTATGAATGGACTGCGGCTTGACTTATAGGTGGACTACTCCAACAATCTTCCTAAGTTCCTGTTTTCTTCCTGAATTCTGGCCACTCCTCAGAATAGGCTCATGGTTTTGTGTCCAAAATATGTACCACCTCCAAGCTCTGTGACATGGCCATGTACTGGATAGCTGAAAGAAATGGGAGCATCTCAGAAAACTCAGATATCAGTTTGACCAGGAAATTCTAAGTGAAGAAACCCTGCTTTGGGCCTTTTGCTCACCAATTGTTCTGGTGCCCTGAATGTCAGGAAGGTCTTTGCCTCAGGCCACACCATTGTAGAGCCTAAAGAAACAGTTTTCAAATGGAAATGAAAGGGCATCACCTGTGGCTCTTTGCTTAATTGCTTTGGAAAGCGATGTGTCTGAATCAGCCTTTTGGCCCTGTGTGAGACTGTGGCTTAGATTCTCATCACCTGATGGATCTAAAGAAGGATCCCATGTGTGCATCCAAAACCAAAATGGACAAAAGAGCAGTCAGTGTGGATGAAGTCTCTCGCATTCCTCTGTAAGGTTCCTGTCATCCATCATGTGAGAATAGTGATCATTTGGTTCAAATGTGTTCCTCAAAACCCTGCAGAGGCTAGCCCATAAGTGCTTGGTTTTTCTCAAGACTCCAATTCACATAAAGAATCTAAAACACACAGTCAGTAGGCCTCAAATTGGAGAATCAGTGCCATATTAATGGCAGGCCTAATTGATCACTCTTGGTTCACTGGAAGGATGCCCTGGCCACCCTGATTTTAGGCAAATGAGGGGCAAGGGAGGTTATATTAGACACTGTCTTGGGCTGCACCCCTCATGGAAACCTCCAGCCAGAGGTTATGATGATTGTGTAAATGGAAAAAGATGAGTGCCATGTGGAAGTGTTTTGGATTTAATTGTGGATATTTGTGTGACAGTTGGAAGACATAACAAGGTCTACCTGGGCTTGAACTCTGGTGTGATTTCCCTTATAGACTGAGTTCAGGAACTGATCTCAGAGAAGTATTGCCATGTATTGTTTTGTGATTTAAGAGGCCACGTATGAGAGTCACCTTTCGAAACTGAGATCTAGCCTCAGAGTGAATTTCCACAGAGCACTGGGAATTTCAGCCAAGATAACACATGATTTTATTTGAAAGACTTGGCAGCCATAGTTGAGAGTGAAAACACACATGGACCTCATGTTGTAGACCTTAATGGGCCTGGCTTAATGTGACCTTTTGGCCATTCTTTAGGAAGCCTTGCCTGTGAGGGTTCTCCAGAGCTTTCATTGAAATAATATTGCTCACCATTTACTGGTTCCTGAATGAATTGAAACCCACAGTGCCTACAACTTCATCCTTGAAAAATGTCTAAATAAATACCATGAAATTTTTGAAATTCCCATGACCAGGTGGCACTGGAAAACCTTTGGATGTCCTGTTGCTGATCATGGATGTACCAGACAGTGCCTTGCTTGACTGGGTTTCATGAAAATGGTGTAGAACAGAGGTGCCAGAAAGTTGCAGCCTGCTGAGAAGTGGGCCTAGAGCTGTGGTGGGCAGGAGTGTGATAAAACATCTGTGTTGGAGCAATGTGGATCTTCCATTGACTTTCAAATGGCTTGTGGATTACATGAAGCAGCCAGCAGACCCTTGTAATTAAAGGCATCTTGTTATATGGAGAGGATTCATGGCAATGTTCAGAATCAGGTTGCTATGGACAAGGATGCAATGTGGCAAGCTTTGAGGGATAGAAGCGTGGTTGGTGCATTCTTCTGCAGACTCTGAACCACCACACATGAAAGAACTCCCTCCAGCACTGTGTCTCAGTTAAACTCCTTGAATTTCATGAAGCAAATACCAAACTCCCAGTTCAGCAGCAAAAACCCCACAAAAAGTGGAGGAGGACCAAATGGCTTCACAGTCCAACGGGGAGACACTTAGCCCCCAGAGGCCACAGTTTACCTAAAAAGAAGAAAATCAACACTGCTACCTCATGTTCATTGGAAAATAAGATACCATGTCCTCCACGTCACATAGAGGCAGACCCAGCTTTGATGGTCTCACTACAAAGGAAGCCAATTCTCCTGACAACAACATATTTTTCACGTTCCCAAACTCAGAGGCAGTTGCTCTAAAAGTTTTTAGGCCAGCAGAGCTCCATGTTTGTGGAGTGTTTACCCTGTCCCTTACTTTTGGAAACTCCTCTACAACCTCCAAGGTTGTGAACTCCTGAGCATTTTCCATTCCAGATATGTATTCACTGATTTTCTATCTATTCTCCTCTAACTGTGTCTTACTTGGGGTGAAGGTAATTTCAAGGCATTGTTCTGAATGAGAGTGGGAGGATATTTGTGCAGCATATATTTGCATACAAATTGGATTCAATTTCCAATTTTCCTTTTGAAATACTGAATCCCTGACACTAACCCATACCTACTAGACTCAGACAACTCATCCTAATATGATAGAGAAAAATAACCCAAACCTATAGAAATACAAGCAGTTCATTGGAGGCATGTTGTATAGTTGGACTTGCATTTTGCATTATACAAGGTAGGAGTTATAAATCTAGTCAATGTTTAATAGAAAAAGATCTCCATGTGTTTTTAAAGTTAACAAATATGAGAATTCATGTTTCCCTTTCTCTTTAGCCTATTCACACTTGTATATTTATATGCATATATAGAATCCTACCAGGTATCACACGTACATCTTTGTGAGGTGGCTGACTTGGCAGATACAAATTGTGAGAAGAGATCACTCCTCCTAAATGCTGCTGGAACTGAAAATTCAACCTATAGGGAGCGTCCTAGCAGAACAACATTATACATAAACTCATGTTCAGTAAAATAAATATTTTTTCGTCTGTGGATGATATATATTTACTGATGAATTTCGATTGGCATTTATATTGCTACTTTTTAATGTCTGTGAGTGTTGTGTGTGTGTGTGTGTGTGTGTGTGTGTGTACACTCTCCAGATTTTTTAAAAAATGAAATATATGTGTCTAATATACACTCTGTAAATTCATTTATGTTCATGTATGTGGATTTTTAATCAACTTTTCACAAGATTATTCTCAGAAATATTCATCCACCTGAAATACATATTTGTTTCCTAGTACTGAAAACTAACTTCAGGGAATGATGCATGCAAATCCTAATTATTCTACAGTAACTGACCCAGTCTAAGATCAATGCAAGTAGATTCCTATGGGACATGATATGTAATTCTTTATTCATTTGTATTCGACACTGCTACATTATTATTTCTTCAGTTTTTTTCACATCATAGTATATACATTTCATCCACAAGTTCACAAATTTGTAGGCATTTTTTTCAAATTTAATCACTTTTTGCTTCAGAACACATGTATTGTCAGGGTTTCTTTACTGGTATTTTCATGAGTCTTCTTTCCAAACACAATATTTCCATTGTCACTTTTGAAGCAAAACTCACACACTCTTCATGATAAACCAAAACACGAATATTACCATTAGATGTATAACTGCTTGGAATGAATGATTGTATATAAATATACAATTTCCTGTGATTTTTCAGACATTAGATCAATTCGTTTTTTAAAGTTGAAAAAAGTTATATTATTTATTCACATTAGGGTCTATTCATGCTTTATCTCTATACTCATAGACACAGGGTACACCTCTTTGTACCCCCGATTCTAATTTTACATCTTCAATATATTGCTCGCAGAAATGGTGGAAGACATACTCAGGTCACCTGATGTACATATACATTTTATCAAAGTAATATTCTGGACAAAAAAATGTAAAGGTCACATTTATGATTGTACCAAAGCCTAAATGTAAAGTGTACATGAATTACTGAAAACATCCATGTCCAGGTTGCCTAAGGCTGTCAATTGTCAATCCTATTGGTGACTACATATTTTTTTCTTCCTAATTTATATATTCAAACTCAACCCTGTTGGAAATGTCTAATCCTATCTCTCACTTTATACTTTGCCTGATTTCGTAATGTTTCTATTGATATCTGCTTTTCAACATATTTTCCCAAGTTGATCCTAGTGACTGACACTTCATATGTGCTGACATTTACATTCACTCTATAATCGAAACCCTATTGCTAAAGAACTATTGGTCCAAATCCTATACTCACTCTTCTTTCTAAACCTACCGACTATCCTGCTAATCCTACCGACTATCCCTTTTTGACTGGATGTTCTCTTCTACATTCAATCATCCAAGGTAAAAGGTCCTATGCCATTGTATATCGAATTATCTGAGACAACTTTGCAGAGCATAATTCAAAGCTAAGTATCCCAATCAAGGGCCCAATGTCCTTCTGGGCTTCAAATCATACCTAGATTTCTGTTTTCATACTTATATTTCACCTCTATATTCTTGTAAATATCGCAGGTTCCCAATAGCATTATTCATCGCACAGAATGATTCGTAACCCAAATCAAACCTGTTATTAACCCTAAACATACACTGTTCCCTCAATCTCATTTTACGGAAGAGCAGGGACAGAGTGGTTTTTACAATACAGGAAAGTTGGGGACCATCCACCTGCTGAGAACTTCAAAGGTCCATGCAGAAATGATACCTGGAGAAGTTGTAGGCAGGTATGAAGGAGAGCAAAAGTCATCTTCCATGGCAAACAACCTGGTCAGGATGAAGGGATATGTATGAATCAGCCCCTCTCTTCTTATTGTAGAGAAGATGGACCAAACCAGGCCTGTGTGGAGAGCTGTTCCTGGGTACCAATGGTTGATATACCATACTACCTTGTGAAAGTGTCACAGGAAGTAGGGGAAGGCTCCATCTCATGGGACCTTTGGAAGCAAGTGTTAGGACAAAGTCGTTGCCAAGGCAGTGACCTCATTCAGTTCCAAAGAAAGTGACATACCTCATTTCCTTGTTGATTGAACTGTCTGAACTTGGTATCCAAAAAGCCAGGCACCAAGAGGCAGTCCCAGTCCCAGTCCCAGTGGGCTCACTTGTTTGGATTTACCAAGGACAGAGTCAGTTTTCTTGGTACCTTCTGATGTGAGGATGGCCAAATGCCAGGAAAGCTCTGAAGACGGACCTTTCCTGAGAAAGCAGATAGTGGTTCACCACTGGCTCCTGACAACTTCACAGAGTTGGCCAAGGAAACCAGATCTGAGAGAAGACAGACCATTTCAGGGGAACATAGTATGGCCCACCAGTCAGAGGACACTCTGGATAGTCACAGACCTACTTGGGGGAAGGAGGTGCCTTTGTGGCAGTGGGTGTGGGTTTATTGTTTGGTCTCATGTTCTGAGAATAGATGGGAAAGGCGGTTTGTTTGGTTTGGAGTGGACAGTTTCTAGTAAGTTGTTTGACAAGGCGAGTGTTTCTATGTCTGTGTATCCCTCAGTGTCCATTGTTGTAGACATTGGAAAAGAGAATGCATTAATGGATGTGTCCTGTCAAGTGTAAATCTTCCCATATTTCAACCTGCCCAATATATGAATGGAGTGCAGCTTGTCTTGTCGATGTGCAACACCTGCTATCTTTCTAAATTGCTGTTTTCTTCCTGAATTCTGGCCACTCTCCCGAATAGGCTCATGGATTTGTGTCCAAAATATGTACCACCTCCAACTCTGTGACATGGCCATGTACTGGATAGCTGAAGAGAATGGCGAGCATCTCAGAAAACGCAGATATCAGTGTGACCAGGAATTCTCAGTGGAGAAACCCTGCTTTCGGCCTTTTGCTTACTTATTGTTGTTTTTCACTGAATGTCAGGAATTTCTTTGCCTCAATCCACCCCTTTTGTGAAGCCTGAAGTAAACAGTTTTCAAATGGAAATCAATGGCATCACCTGTGGCTCTTTGCTTAATTGCTTTGGGAAGGGATGTGTCTGAATTAGTCTCTTGGCCATGTGTGTGGCTATGAGTTAGATTCTCAGCACCTGATGCATCTAAAGAATGATCCCATGTGTGCATCCAAAACCATAATGGCAAAAAAATCATTCATTATGGATGAAGTCTTTTGCCTTCCTCTGTTAGGTTCCTGAACTCCATCAAGTGAGAATAGGGATTCTTTGGGTCAAATGACTTCTTCAATTCCCTGCAGAGGTGCTTGGGTTTTCGAATAACTCCAAATCACATAAAAAATTGATACCTGAAATCAGTAGGCCTCAAATTGGAGAAACACAGAAGTATTAACCGCAGGCTTATTTGATCACTCCTGGTTCACAGAAACGGTGTCCAGGCCACCCTGACTTTAGGCAAATGAGGGGCAAGCGAGCTGATTTTGGACACTGTCTTGGCTTTTCTCATGACTCCAATTCACATAAAGAATCTAGACCCCACAGTCAGAGAGCCTCAAATTGGATAAGTGGAGCAGTATTAAGGGCAGGCCTATTTGATCACTCCTGGTTCACAGGAAGGGTGCCCAGGCCACGCTGAAGTTAGGCAAAAGAGGTGCAAGAAGCTTATTTTGGACATTCTCTTGGGCTGCTCAACTCATGGAAAACTCCAGGAAGAGGTTATGATTAGTGTCTATATGGAAGAAGAATAGGGCCATGAGGGAGTATTCTGGTTTTAATTGTTTTCATTTGAGTAGCGGTTGGAAGAGTTGTCTGGGTCCACCTGGACTTGAACTCTGGTGTGATTCTCCGTATAGACTGAGTTCTGGAACTGACCTGAGAGAAGTATTGCCATGAATTGTGTTAGGATTTTAGGAGGCCAGGCATGAAGTTGCCATTGGTACCTGAGATCTAGGCACAGGTTGGCTTTCCACAGAACACTGGGAATCTCAGCCAGGATATTACATGATTTTATTCTGAAAGACTTGGCATGCATTATAGAGATTCAAAACCCACATAGACCTCGCTTTATAGACCTCAATTGGCATCGCTTCATGTGACTTTTTGGCCACTCATTGGGTAGCCTTGCCTGTGAGAGTACTCCAGAGCTTTCCCTGAAATTAGCTTCCTAACCCTTTAAGGGTTCCTGAATGAATTGAAACCCACAGTGCCTCCAACTTCATCCGTGAAAAATTGCTAGATAATTACCATGAAATTTTTAAAATTCCCGTGACCAGATGTCACTGGAGAACCTTTGATGTCCTGTTGATCATCATGAATATACCAGATAGGGCCTTGATTGACTGGGTTTCATGAAAATGGTGTAGAACAGAGATGCTAGTAAGTAGGAGCCTGGTGAGTAGTGGGCCTAGAGAAGTGTTATGCAAGTGAGTGATAAAACATCTGTGGTGGGGCCATGTGGATCTTCCATTGGCTTCCAAATGGCTTGAGACTGACATGGTGCAGCCATCAGACCCATATACGTAAAGGCATATTTTTATATGGAGAGGTTTTAGGGCAATTTTCAGAATCATGTTGCTATTGTCAAGGGGGCAAGCTACGTGGGATAGAACCCTGGTTGGTGCATTCTCCTGGAGACCCTGCCCACCACAGCTGAAAGAACTCCCTTCAGCACTGTTTTCCATTTGAACTCGTTGTATTTCATGAAGCAAATACCAAACTCCCAGTACAGCAGCAAGAAACACCACAGTAATTGGAGGATGACCAAGTTGTTTCACAGTCCACACGGGGAGACACTTAGCCCTCAGTGGCCACAGTTTACCTACAAAGAGAGAATTCAGCACTGCTGCCTCATTTTTATTGGAAAATAAATAACCATGTCCTCCAGGTCACATAGATGCAGATCGAGCTTTGATTGTCTCACTACAAATAAAGCTAAAGCTCCTGAAAACAACATATATTTTAAGTGCCCAACCTCAAAGGCAGATTCTCAAAAAGTCTTTAGGCCAGCAGAGCTCCATGTTTGTGGAGTGTTTACCCTGTCCCTTACTTTTGGAAACTCCTCTACCACCTCCAAAGATGTGAAATCTGGAGCATTTTCCATTCCTGATAGATATTCACAGATTTTCTAACTCTTCTCCTCTAATTGTGTCTTACTTGGGGCGAAGGTAATGTCAAGGTATTGTTCTGGAGGAGAGTGGGAAGAATTTTCTGTAGCATATATTTGCATACACATTGGATTCAGTTTTCTCTTTTCCATTCAAAATACTGAATACCTGACTCTAACTCATACCCGACCAGACTCTGACTACTAATTCTAATATGATGGAGGAAACTAACCCAAACAGAATCGAAATACAAGCAGTTCAGAGTAGGCCTGGTGTATTGTTGTACTTTTCTTTTGCATGATACAGAGTTGGAGTTATGAATCTAGTCAATTTATTGTTGAAATAGTTGTCCATGTATTTTTAAGGTTAACAAATATGAGAATTCCTGTCTCCCTTTCTCTGTATTCTTATATGCACCTATAGATTGCTACCTGGTACCACACGTACATTCTTGTGAGGTGGCTGACTTGGCAGATACAAATTGTTAGAAGAGATCACTCCTATTAAACCTGTTGGAATTGGATATTCAACCTATGGTTGAGCTTGCTAGTTGAACAGCATTATACATAAATCCATGTTCAGTAAAATTAATATTTTTAGATCTGTGGATGATATATATTTTAAAATGAATTTTGATTGACATATATATTGCTACTTTTTTGTCTGTGTGTGTGTTTTGTATATATATATATATATATATATATATATATATATATATATATATACACACTCTCCAGATTTTTCAAAATATGAAATATATGTGTCTTATATACACTCCCTAAATTCATTCATGTTTATGTATATGGATTTATAATCAACTATTCACAAGATTATTCTGAGAAATATTCATCCACCTGAAATTTGCCTAATGCTCTCAAATGTCAATCCTATTTGTGACTACATATTTGTTTCTTCCTAAGATTATATATTTAAACTCAACCCTGTTCAAAATATCTAATCCTATCACTCACATTATACTTTGCCTGATTTTGTAATGTCTCTATTGATATCTGCTTTCCTACATATTTTCCCCAGTTCATCATTGTGACTGACTCTTCACCTGTGCTGACATTTACATTCACTCTCTAATCGAAACCCTATTGCTAAAGAACTTTTTTTTTCCAATTCCTATACTCACCCTTCTTCCTAAAACTACTGACTATCTTCCTAATGCTACAGACTATCGTTTTTGACTGGATGTTCTCTTCTACATTCAATCATCCAAGTAAATGTGGGGCGAGCTTCAGAGGAGGAGACCACCAACAGACTATCTCATGCAACATCAAAGGGTTTTTTGGGAGTCCAGCATGCTGGGGCTCAGAGATCACTTGAATAGAGCAGATAGCCCTGAGAATAGCTTAAATAGAGCTTATATACTTTCCCTGGAGAGGGCAGGGAGGGAATTTTATTGATGGGTCAGGGTGAATGGGTGGTTTGCATTCAACTGGGTGAGGGAGTACATTCTGCAGTTGGGCAGTTGGGGACAGAACATTCTGGGAACAAGATTTGCAAGCATTTCTCAAGATTTCAACAGTGTTTTGTTAAGCATACAGAAAAAGAAGAAGTGACAAGTACCTATTTTATTAACCTTTAATTCCCCACTTCTTCTTCTGGCTACTTTTAAACATAAAAATGATCATTGGATGGTGTCACATTCTATGTCTGCTAGTGGGGTATTACCATAAGTTTAACTCGTGCAATTGGAGCCTGGAGAAAAGAAATTACACGGTTGAGCAAACAGGATTTTATAGTTAGCAATAATATGAGGATTATTATTGGACCGGCCAGGGTTGATAAAAACGTAGTTAACCAGGAGGAGTGTGTGAACCAAGACTCAAGCCACCCTTTTTGGGCCTCTCTCTCTTGTTGATGCTCTTGAAGGTGTCTTTTAAATTTACTCATAGATTTTATTACAACTCCAGTATGGTCAGCATAAAAACAACATTCTTCCCTCAATGCAGCACAAAGGCCCCCTTCTCTAAAGAAGAGGATGTCCAACCCTCAACTGTTCTTTAAAACAACTTCAGAGAGAGAGGTTAAAGATTCATGCAAAGCTCTGATGGAGGTTTCTAATATCTTAGTATTGCTCTATTGCTGCTTCTAATTGGGTCATTTGTTGTGTCCCATGGACAATGGCAGTGGTTCCTGTGCCCACCCGTGCAGCAACTCCTATTCCTAATAGGATGGCTAAAGTGAGGGATACATGTTCCCAGTGGAACCGGTTGTATGCCCCCCCTATTTGATCTTCAAACGAACCTGCGTCATGATAGAGCTTTCTGGGAAACATCTTCACCATTTCAAAATAATCACATCTGTTGACCATTTCATGAAAACATAAACAATGATTAAGTATATAGAATTATGCTGTTGTAGGAACAGACAAGGCAAGGCACCTAAGATAGCACTGAAGACAGGGAAACAGTCTTATTTTGTTGCAACTGGATTCAGAGGGCATTGCTTCTGTTGTAATCAATTAATCCCCTGAAACTCAAGTTTTGGTAGTTTCAGAATTGTGTACCCAACATATAAGGGTTGGGGCTCAGAAGTTTACAGTCTGCAGAAGTTCAAAAAAGCAGTATATGTTTCTGATTTTTCCTCTCTTCTGGGCAAGTTAAATTTTCAAGGACACCTGGGAGGAGGAGAGCTTTTTATTCCCTTTCTTATTTTCCCCCTGCCAGCTGTTACAACGCAGCCCAGTTGGTAATTTCTTTATCTTAGAAATGTGGCCATTTCTGTGAAGCCCCAGCTGAAGGCCAGAGGCCTTGTTCACATATTTTGTGAAAAACTAGTTAGGGTTTGTCTAGCTTAGAAGTACTGAGTTTTTTAGCCAGTGGCCAAGTAGAACAGGTCAATACAAAAAGAGAAAGTTTATCTACATTGAACTCTTTATAGAAACTCTATGCTGAAAGTTCTAAAGTCAGCCATGGTGAAGACTTCTGGAGAAGGACATTTAAGACTTTTCTGTGGGCCTGGTACAGAGGGGGAATACGGGGAAGGTGGGGCTGAGAGAAGCTCCGAGGATCTGAGAATGAGGTAAAAGAGAGATGTAAAAGAATAATTGGAAAGGGGTTTGGGAATTTCCTAGCAAAAAACTTGAGCAGTAGAACAGGTAGAGCAGAGCAGAAAACGGGAGTGAGTATCCCAAAATCCTGTGAGGGACTTTAAATTTTAGTAACCTGTTTTCAGTGATGACAAAGCAACTTTAATGGCCATTTATATTACATCTTGGATAAGGTTCTGAGAGCTCTTCTCAGCTCGTTTGAGCTTTGAGTTAGCTGGAAAGAGGACCTGGTGGGACCTGGTGCGGGCACTGACAGGAAGAGAGAGGAGTGAGTGGGTGGAGGGGTACCTCAGTACCTGCTACCTCACAAGCGGGCAATTGTCTGAGAACTGGTGGAGGTTTGGGTTTCTGATCTAGTAATTGGAGGAGAGAAATCAGGTTGCTGAGGTGGGAGTGACAGCAGAGAGTCTGGAGCAGAAGGCTGAGGATAAAAATCTATTGGAGAAGCATAGTTCAGGATGTGAGTGAAGGAGGGAAAAGGCTTCCACATAGGGGAATCTCCTTTCACCCTTTTGAGCACTTGCAGAATTTAAAAAGGTCACGCCAAATTTGAGGATCTAGAGACCCCTCTGGGGGCCATCCTTTTTCTGTTGTCTACTTGGTAATATGGCCAATGCTGTGTACTGAATTTGATGAAGTATTGGGGTTCCATCAGGCAGCCTCTGTATGGTCACATCTCCATGACATACAGAAGAAGTCGGCTTTTCCCCCACACAGCCATTACTGTTTGTGGCTTTGATAGTTTGCCGGGCAAACATAGTAATCTAGGCTAGCCAACCTGCACCTGGCTCGCGTGTCCCTACATCCATAATGTTTGTTTCCATTATCTATGGTACGGAAGGGATTTAATGGTATTTTAGTGGGATTTTCTTCATCAGGGATATCCCAATAGAAAAGACCTATGGCCAGCTGACAAATGTCTGGGTGGAGAGATGGCCACCAGGTCCCTAAGGGGGCTGTATGCGAGATAGATTATACTTTTTTCCAGTAGGATTTGTGATCAGCCATCGCTGCTTAAAAGGCTGATGAGGGTTAGGACTACTTGTGGCCAAGGGGAGAGTATATAACCTTATCCACATCGTGATTACACAATTTGAAACTGTTACCAGTCTTTTCCAGTTTCCAGAAAGATTCTGGACAAGGAGCAGGCTTGAGATGAGAGGCATGGATCCAGGAAGTGATTCTGTATACCTTTACCACTGTAGGTGTTATAAGTAGCACCTGGTATGGTCCTTTCCAGCGGGGTTCCAGGGATGACACCTGATGTCATCTTACATACATGAAGTGTCTTATTTGATATGGATGTGGAATCCCCTGGTACACAGTTTGGTACGCAGTGGCCAGCTATTTTCACAGGTATCACTGAGTTCTTTCAAGAGCTTTAAGTTTGTCAAGCAAGAGGGTGTGGAAAGGATCCTTAGGTCTTACAGTTGGGCTTAGGACCCTTACTGGACGAGGGCCACCATAGAGAATTTCTCAGGGGGTAAGGATACTCAAAGAAACAGAAGGATTTTTTCTTGCATGAAACATTGCATAAGGCAGGAGCATAGTCCAATCTTTTATGCTGGTCTCTAAGCTTAATTTCGTTAAGGTCTCTTTAATGGTTCTATTCATTCTTTCTACTTGTCCTGAACTCTGGGGTCTATAAGCACAATATAACTTCCAATTAATCCCCAGGTTCCTGGCTAACCCGTGACTTACCTGGGCCATGAATATCGGTCCATTATCAGATCCTATTACCAGCTTAGCTTCCTCCAATGGGAGAGAGGCTTAGTCAGCAGCAGGGGAATCACTTAGAGTGTGTTGTGTGTTAGGGGACGAGGGGAGGGGATAAGAAGAGGAGGAAGAGTCCAGTAGAGTCAAATCTTGTGACTCAGGGGAAACAGAGGGTGGAGGAGGAGGAAGAGGTGTGGGTTTGAGAGATCATGTGGGAAGGAGTATGAGCAGAGGCATGGGCAAGGAAAGGCTTCACCCATGGAGGAGGAGATTTGCAGAGGTCCTGCCAAGTTAAGATATATGGCTGTTGATCAGGATGGCTATGTGGCCCTGGCTGAAAGACAATATCTCTGATTTTTAAATTAGTGGGAAGTAGAAAGATCTTTCTAGGGGCCATACGACTCCAAAGATGGGCCATTCTGAGGCACAGAGAGTCTGCCAGGTCCAGCGTTTTACTAAAAAAAGAAAGATTCTGAGCCCTTAAGCGGACTTTGGTTCAGTGATCAAGGGTCAGGGACAGAGGCATTGAAGTACTCTGTCCCATAATGAAAGGTACAGAAACAGTAAAAGCAAAGACACATGACATAGATAAGACAAGACCATAAAGACAGGCAATGGACGTCCAACACTGAGACCAGGAATGCGTAGCCAGCAAAACCCGATAGGATGGCAATACCGAATCTAAAACAAAATATCACTGAGTTGAGGAAGCAATTGTTCCTTGATTTTCCGAGTCCTCTGCGGGGTCCCCCAGGGAGGTGCCCTGTGTCTCTGTGACACGTCTCTCAGCCACCGTCGGAGATAGCCCAGGCTCTTCATCGCCAGCAATTTTGCCAAGCCCTAACATGAAACCTGAAACCAGAAAGAGGCGCCTTACTTGCTCCGAGAGGAGCCCGTTGGGGTCTGTCATCCGCCACTGCCGGAACTCGGTGGAACCTCAATATGTAAAGGTCAGGCGAGTGTTGGAGGAAGAAACTACCAAGAGTCTGTCTCATGCAACAGCAAAGGGTTTTTTTGGGTTCAGCTTGCTGGGGCTCACAGCTAACTTAAATAGATCAGAGAGCTCTGAGAACAGCTTATGCAGAGCTTACATACATTCCTTGGAGAGGGAAGGGAGGGAAGTTTACTGATGTGTAAGGGTGAGTGGGCGGTTCGCGTGACAACGAGTGAGGCAGTACATTCTGCAGTTTGGCAGTTGGGAACAGTACGTTCTAGAACAAGATTAGCAAACATTTCTCAAGATTTCAACAGTGTTTTTTTAAGCATACAGAAAAACAGGAAATAGCAAGTACCTATTTTATTAACCTTTCACTACCGACTATCCCTTTTTGACTGGATGTTCCTTCTACATTAATTCATGCAACGTACAAGGTCCTATGCCATTGTATATCGATTTATCTAAGATATCTCTGCAGAACGTAATTCAACGCTGCATATCCCAATCAAGGGCCCAATGCCCTTCTGGCCTTCAAATCATACTTAGATTTCTTTTTTCATACATATATTACACCTATATATTCTTATACACATAGCAGGTTCCCAATACCATTATTCATCCAGCACAATGATTTCTAACCCAAATCAAACATGTTTTTAACCATAATCATACACTGTTCCCTCAATCTAACTTTATAGAAGAGCAGGGAAAGAGTTGATTTTACAATACAGAAATTTAGGGAAACTTTCACCTGCTGAGAACCTCAAAGGCCCATGCAGAAATGATCCCTGGAGAAGATGTAGGCAGCTATGAAGGACCTGAGAGACCAAAAGTCATCTTCCATGGCAAACAAGCCAGTCAGGATAAAAGGTTGTGTCTGAATCTGATTCTCTTTTTAATGTAGAGAACATGGACCAAAACAGGCCTGTGTGGAGATCTATTACTGGGTGCCTATGGTTGATATACCATTCTAACTTGTGAAAGTGTCACAGGAAGTAGGGGCAGCCTCAATCTCATGGGACCCTTGGAAGCAACAGTTAAGACAAAGTGGTTGCCAAGACAGGGACCTCATTCAGTTCAGGAAGGAAGTGACCTCACCTCACTTCCATGGTGATGGAACTCTCTGAACTTTGGATCCAGGAAGCCAGGCACACAGAGCCAGTCCCAGTCCCAGTCCCAGTCCCAGTCCCTATGGATTTACCAAGGACAGTCAGTCTTTCTTGGTACCTTCAGACGTGAGAAGGCCAAATGCCAGGAAAGCTTGGAAGCGGGGCTTTTCTTGAGAAAGCAGTTAGTGGCTCACCGTTGGCTCCTGAGAAGTTCACAGAGTTTGCCAAGGAGACCAGATCTGAGACAGGACAGGCCATTTTGGGGGAACATATTATGGCCTACAAGTCAGAGGACACTCCGGATAGTCAAAGACCTACTTGGGGGAAGGAGGTGTCTTTGTGGGTGTGGTTGTGGGTTTGTGGTTTTGTCTCATTTTCTGAGAATAGGTAGGAAAGTCAGTTTGTTTTGTTTGAAGTGGACTGTTTCTAGTAAGTCATTTAACATGGCGAGTGTTTCTCTGTCTGTGTATCTCACTGTGTCCGTGGTTGTAGACATTAGAAAAGAGAATTCATCAATGGATGTGTCGTGTCTAGTAGAAAGCTTCTCAGCATTCATATTGCCCCATTTATGAATGGACTGTAGCTTGCCTTATTGATGTGCAACACCTGCTATCTTCCTAAGTTCCTGTTTTCTTCCTGAATTCTGGCCAATCTCAAGAATAGGCCTATGGTTTGTGTCCAAGATATTTACCACCTCAAAGCTCTGTGACATGGCAATGTACTGGATAGCTGTAGGGAATGGGGAGCATCTCAGAAAACTCAGATATCAGTGTGACCAGGAAAGTCTCAGTGGAGAAACCCTGCTTTGGGCCTTTTGCTTACCTATTGTTCTGTTGCCCTGAATGTCAGGAAGGTCTTTGCCTCTGGCCACCCCTTTGTGAAGCCTGAAGAAAACAGTTTTCAAATGGAAATGATTGGGCATACCTGTGGCTCTTTTCTTAAGTGCTTTGAAAACGGTTGTGACTGAATCAGTCCCCTGGCCCTGTGTGTGGCTGTGGCTTAGATTCTCAGCACCTGATGGATCTAAAGAAAGTTCCCATGTTTGCATCCAAAGGAAAAATGGCCAAAAGAGCAGCCATTGGGATGAAGTCTCTCGACTTCCTCTGTAAGGTTCCTGATCTCCATCAAGTGAAAACAGGGATCCTTTGGGTCAAATGAGTTCTTCAAAACCTGCAGAGGCTAGCCCATAGGTGCTTGGTTATTTCATGACTAAAATTCACATAAAGAATCTAAACCCAACAGTCAGTAGGCCTCAAATTGGAGAATTGGAGCGGTATTAATGGCAGGCCTATTTGATCACTCCTGGTTCACAGGATGGGTGTCCAGGCCACCTTGACTTTAGGCAAATGAGGGTCAAAGGAGCTTATTTTGAACACTGTCTTGGTCTGCGCCCCTCATGGAAACCTCCAGCCAAATTATGATGAGTGTCAATATGGAAGAAGATGAGGGCCATATGGGAGTGTTCTTGTTTTAATTGTGGTAATTTGTGTGGTAGTTGGAAGACATGACTGGGATCACCTGGGCTTGAACTCTGGTGTGATTCCCCTTAAAGAATGAGTTCTGGATCTGACCTCAGAGAACTACTGTCGTGAGTTCTCTTGGGATTTTACTAGGCCACGCGTGAGAATCGCCTTTGGAAACTGAGATCTAGGCCCAGGATGGCTTTCCACAGAGCTCGGGGTTTCTGAGCCAGGATATCACATGATTTAATTCTTAAAGATTTGGCAGCCCTAGTTGAGAGTCCAAACATATATGGACCTCACATTGTAGACCTCAATGTGTCTGGATTCATATGACCTTTTGGCCAGTCTTTTGGAAGGCTTTTCTGTGAGTGTTCTCCAGAGCTTTCATTGAAATGAGCTTCCTCACCATTTAATGCTTTTTGAATTAATTGAAACCCACAGTGCCTCTAACTTCATTTTTGAAAAATGACTAGATTAATTCCATGAAATTTCTGAAATTCTCATGACAAGGTGGCACTGGATAAACTTTGGATTTCCTGTTGCTGATCATGAGTGTACCAAAGAGTGCCTTGATTGACTGGGTTTCGTGAAAATGGTATAGAACAGAGATGCCAGTAATTTGGAGCCTGCTGAGTAGTGGGCGTAGAGAAGTGGACTGTAGGTGTGTAAATAAATATTTTTGGTAGGACCACCTGGATCTTCCATTGGCTTCGAAAGACTTGCGACTGACATGGTGCAGGCAGCAGACCTTTATATGTAAAGGCATCTTGTCATATGGAGAGGTTTCAGGGCAATGTTCAGAATCAGGTTGCTATAGTCAAGGGGAAAGCTATGTAGGATAGAAGCCTGGTTCGTACATTCTCTTCGCGTCCCTCACCAACCACACATGACAGAACTCCCTCCAGCATTTTGTCCCAGTTGAACTCATTGTATTTCGTGAAGCAAATACCAAACTCCCAGTGCAGCAGTAAAAAACACCCTGGAAAGTGGAAGATCATCAAATGGCTTCACAGTCCACACGGAAAGACACTTAGCTCTCAGTGGCCACAGTTTACCTACAAAGAGAGAATTCAGAACTGCTCCCTCATGTTCATTAGAAAATAAGGACCATGTGCTCCAGGTCATAGAGATGCAGACCCAGATTTCATGGTGTCACTACAAACGAAGCTAAATCTCCTGACAATTACATATATTTCTTGTTTCCAACCTCAGAGGAAGTTTCTCAAGAAGTCTTTAGGCCAGCACAGCACCATGTTTCTGGATTGTTTACCCTCTCCCTTACTTTTGGAAACTGTTCTACCACCTCCAGTGTTGTGAACTCCTGAGCATTTTCCATTCTACATATATATTCACAGATTTTTTAACTCCTCTCCTCTAATTGTGTCTTACTTTTAGCAATGGTTATGTCAAGGCATTGTTCTGGATGAGAGAGGGAAGATTTTTGTGTATCACATTTTTGCATACACATTAGATTCATTTTCCTTTTTTCCATTTGAAATACTGAATCCCTGACACTAACCCATACCCTACTAGACTCTGACTACTAATCCTAATATCATGGAGAGAAAAAAATCTAACCGAATAGAAATACAGGCCTTTCATAGGAAGCATGGTGTATACTTCTATTTGCCTTCTGCATTATCAAGAGTATGTGTTTTAAATCTAGTCAACTTTTCATTGTAATATTTCTCCATTATTTTTTAAAATTATCACATATATAAATTCCTGTCTCCCTTTCTCTGTATCCTATTCAGCACATGTATTTTTTATACATATATATAATATCCTACCTGGTATCACACGGACATTCTTGTGAGCTCCCTCATTTTGGAATATAAAATTGTGAGAACAGATGTCTCTCCCTAAATAATGATGGAACTGAAAATTCAACGTATGGGTGAGCTTCCTAGTGAAAAACACTATACATAAATCCATGTTCAGTAAAATGAATATTTTTGGATATGTGGATGAATTATATTTCATGATGAATTTCGATTTTCATATATATTGCTAAATATTAATGTGTGTGTGTGTGTGTGTGTATTTTTTTTAAATCTGGAAAAAAATATATATGTGTATATATATATATACATATATATATATATATCTATATATATATATACATATATACATATATATATGTATATATATATGTATATATATATACATATTCATATATATACATATATATATGTATATATATATATATATATATATATTCTCCAGATTTTAAAAAAATATGAAAAATATGTGTCTTATTATACACTCCCTAAATTCATTTATATTCATGTATGTGGGTTCAAAATCCAATTTTTACAAGATTATTTTCAGCAATATTTATACACCTGTAATACATATTGGTTTCCTACTACTGAATACTAAGTTCAGTAGGTGGTGCATACAAATCCTAATATTTATACAGTACCTGACCCAGTTTAACATCAATGCAAGTAGATTGCTATGGGACATGATGTGTATTTTGAATTTCATTTTTACTCAACACTGGTACATTACTATTTTTTCAGTATTTGGACATCATAGGATATATTTTTTCATCCACAACTTCACAAAATTATAGGCATTTGGTTCACTTTCATTTACTTACTACTTCAGAACACATGTATTCCTCCATGTTTCTTTACTGGTCTTTTCACTAGACTTCTTTCTAAACACATTATTTTTGATTCCATAATCATTTTTGAAGCAATACTCACTCTTCACGATAAACCATAACCCTATTATTACCATTACATATATAACTGGTTGGAATGATTGTATATATATCAATATAAGATTTCCAATATATTTTCAGATGCAAACTCAATCCATTATTTAAAGTTGGAACCAGTTATATACTTTATTCACAATATGGTCTATTCATGCAACATCTCAATAATGATCAACACAAGGTACACCTATTTGTATCACCAGTACTAATTTATAAGTTTCCAGAATATTACTCCCCGTAATGGTGGAAGAAATACTCATGTCACCTTATCTACATATAAATTTTATCACGGTAGTATTCTGGACACAAAATGCAAAGGTCACACGTATGATTGTACCAAAGCCTAAATGGAAAGTGACCATGGATTACTAAAAACATCCATGTCCAGGGTGCCTAATGCTCTCAAATGTCAAAACCAAAATGGCAAAAAGAGCAGTCATTGTGGATGAAGATTCTTGCCTTTCTCTGTTATGTTCCTGACCCCCTTCAAGTGAGAATAGGGATCCTCTTTGTCAAATGAATTCTTCAATGCTCTGCAGATGTGCTTGGGTTTTCTCATGACTCCAAATCACATAAAAAATCTATACCTGACATTCAGTAAGCCTCAAATTATAGAAAAAAAGCGGAATTAATGGCAGGCCTTTTTGATCACTCCTGGTTCACAGGAAGGGTGTCCAGGCCACCCTGACTTTAGGAAAATTAGAGGCAAGGAAGCTTATTCTGGAAACTGTCTTTAATTGCGACCCTCATGGAAACTTCCATCCAGAACTTTTGATGAGGGTCTTTATGGACGAAGATGAGGGCCATGTGGGAGTTTTTTTGTTTTAATTGTGGTCATTTCTGTGGGGGTTGGAACAGATGACTTGGTCCACCTGGGCTTGAACTCTGGTGTCATTCCCCTTAGAGCCTGAGTTCTGGAACGTACCTCATAGAAGTAATGATATGAATTGTGTTGGTTTTTAGGAGGCCACGCATGATTGTCACCCTTTGAAACTGAGATCTAGGCCCAAGGTGGCTTTCCACAGAGCAATGGGAATCTCAGCCAGGAAATCACATGATTTTATTCTGAAAGACTTTGCAGCCATTGTTGGCCCTCGGAAGCAAGAAGGAGTGGCCATACTCATATCAAATAAAATCAACTTAAAACCTAATTTAATCAAAAGTGATAAAGAAGGACACTATATACTGTTAAAAGGAAATATTCACCAACAAGACATAACAATTATCAATTTGTATGCACCAAACAATGGTGGTGCAAAGTCATAAAACAAACTCTTTTCAAGTTCAAGAGTCATATAGGCTATAACACAATAATTACGGGTGACTTCAGAGCACAACTCTCGCCATTGGAAAGATCCTCTAGAGAAAATCTGAATTAAGAAACTATAGAACTCAATAGCACAATCAATAACCTAGACTTAACCAACATATATAGAATATATCAAACATCATAAAGTGGATACATGTTCTTCTCAGCAGCACATTGGTCCTACTCAAATATACACCATATATTATGCCATATGGAAACTCTTAGTAAATATAAAAGTATGGAGATAATACCATGCACCATATCTGATCATAATGGAATGAAACTTGAAATTAATGATTGAAGAAGGAAGGAAAAATTCTACATCACATGGAAAATGAACAATATGTTACTGAATTATCAATGGATTACAGAAGACATAAAGGAGGAGATACAAAATTTCTTAGAGACAAATGACAATACAGACACAACATACCGGATTCTGTGGGAAACAATGAAAGCAGTTTTAAGAGGGAAATTCATTTCTTGGAATTCTTTCCTCAAATAAAAGAAAAAAACAACAAATAAATGATCTCACACAACATCTCAAAAACCTAGAAAAAAAGAGCAAAACAACAAATGTAGTAGAAGACAAGAAATAATTAAAATTAGAGGAGAAATCAACAAAATTGAAACAAAAAAATTGAAAAAATAAAAGTTTGTTCTTTGAAAATAAATTAAATCAACAGGCCCTTACCCATGCTAATGAAGAGAAGTAGAGAGAGAACTCAAATTACTAACATATGGGATAAAAAAGGCAATATCACAACAGACACTACAGAAATACAGAAGATAATTAGAAAGTATTTTGAAACCCTATATTCCAATAAAACAGAAGATAATGAAGATATCGATAAATTTCTTATGTCATATGATCTGCCCAGATTGAGTCCGGAAGACACACAAAATTTAAATAGACCAATAACAAAGGAAGAAATAGAAGAAACCTTCAAAAGACTACCAACCAAAAAAAACCATGGACCAGATGGTTATACAGCAGAGTTCTACAAAACGTTCAAAGATGAATTAATACCAATACTTTTCAAGCTATTTCAAGAAATAGAAAAAGAAGGAGTTCTTCCAAATTCATTCTATGTGGCCAAGATCACCCTGATCCCAAAACCAGACAAAGACACTTCAAAGAAAGAAAACTACAGACCAATATCTCTAATAAACTTGGATGCAAAAATTCTCAATAAAATCCTGGCAAATCAAATACAAAATCATATAAAAAAATTGTGCTTCATGATCAAGAGGGATTCATCCCAGGGATGCAAGGCTGGTTCAATATACGGAAATCAATAAATACTATTCACCACATCAATAGACTTAAAGAGAAGAACCATATGATCATCTCAATAGATGCAGAAAAAGCATTCTACAAAGTACAGCATCCCTTTATGTTTAAAACTCTATAAAAACTAGGAATAACAGGAACTTACCTCAACATTGTAAAAGCTATATATGCTAAACCTCAGGCTAGCATCATCGTAAATGGAGAAAAACTGCAGGCATTCCCTTTAAAATCTGGAACAAGACAGGGATGCCATCTATCACCACTTCTATTCGATTTAGTTCTTGAAATACTAGCCAGAGCAATTAGACAGACAAAAGAAATTAAAGACATAAAAATAGGAAAAGAAGAACTTAAATTATCGCTATTTGTGGATGACATGATAATATATTTAATAGACCCAAAAGGGTCTACAAAGAAACTGCTAGAGTTAATAAATGAATTCAGCAAAGTGGCAGGATATAAAATCAAGACGCATAAAATCTAAGGCATTCCTGTATATCAGCAACAAAACTTCTGAAATGGAAATGAGGAAAACCACTCCATTTACAGTATACTCAAAGAAAATAAAAAACTTGGGAATCAACCTAACCAAAGAGGTGAAAGATTTATTCAATGAAAACTACAGAACCCTAAAGAGAGAGATAGAAGAAGATGTTAGAGGATGGAAAAGTATGCCCTGTACATGGATAGGCAGAAATAACATCATCAAAATGGCGATATTACTCAAAGTTCTCTACAGGTTTAATGCGATGCCAATCAAAAACCCAATGGCATTTCTTGTAGAAATAGATAAAGTAATCATGAATTTCATATGGAACAACAAAAGACCCAGAATAGCGAAAGCAATTCTAAGCAGGAAGTGTGAATCCAGAGTTCAAACTGTACTACAAAGCAATAGTAACAAAAACAGTGTGGTACTGGTATCAAAACAGGCAGATGGACCAATGGTACAGAATAGAGGACACAGAGACAAATCCACAAAATTACAACTTTCTTATATTTGAAAAAGGGCCTAAAAGCATGCAATGGAAGAAGGATAGCATCTTCAACAAATGGTGCAGGGACAACTGGAAATTCATATGCAACAAAATGAAACTGAATCCCTTTCTCTCACAATGCACAAAAGTTAACTCAAAATGGATCAAGGAGCCAGATATAAAATCAGAGACACTGCGTCTGATAGAAGAAAAAGTTGGCTACGATGTACATACTGTGGGGTTGGGCTCCAAATTCCTTAATAGGACACCCATAGCCCAAGAGTTAATAAAAAGAATAAACAAATGGGACTTACTTAATCTAAAAAGATCTTTCTCAGCAAGAGAAACAATAAGAGAGGTAAATAGAGAGCCTACATCCTGGGAACAAATTTTTACCCCTTACACTTCAGATAGAGCCCTATTATCTAGAATATACAAAGAACTCAAAAAAATTAAACAATGAGATAACAAATAACCCAATCAACAAATGGGCCAAAAATCTTAACAGACACTGCACATAGGAGGACATACAATCAATCAACAAGTACATGAAAAAATGCTCACCATCTCTAGCAGTCAGAGAAATGCAATCAAAACCACCCTAAGATACCATCTCACTCCAGTAAGATTGGCAGCCATTATGAAGTCGAACAACAATAAGTGTTGGTGAGGATGTGGGGTAAAGGGTACACTTGTACACTGCTTGTGGGACTGCAGATTGGTGAGTACAATATGGAAAGCAGTATGGAGATTCCTGGGAAAGCTGGGAATGGAACCACCATTTACGGAGATATCGCCCTTCTCAGACTCTTCCCTGAGGATCTTAATAGAGAGCAGTATAAGGATACTGCCACATCGATGATCATAGCGGCACAATTCACAATAGCTAGACTGTGGAACCAACCTAGATGCCCTTCAATAGACGAATGGATAATAAAAATGTAGCATCTATACACAATGGAGTATTACATAGCACTGAAAAATGACAAAATCATAGAATTTGCAGGGAAATGAATGGCATTAGAATAGATTATGCTAAGCGAATCTATCCAATCCTTAAAAAACAAATGCCAAATGTTTACTTTTATATAGAGAGAGCAAATAAGAACAGAACAGGGAGGAAGAACATGAGAAAAATATTAAAACTAAACAAAGATGAGTGGGGGGAGAGAAAGGGAGAGAGAAGGAAAAGCATATGGAAATGGTAGGAGACTACTCAATGTTACACAAAATTACATATAAGAGGTTGTGAGGCTAAAGGGGGGAAAACAAGGGAGAGAATTAAACAACAGCAGATGAGGTACAGAGGGAAGATGGGAGGGGAGGGGGAATAGTAGGGGATAGGAAAGGTAGCAGAATACAACAATAACTAGTATGCTATTATGTAAAAACGTGAGTGTGTAACTGATGTGATTCTGCGATTTGTATTGGGGGTAAAAATGGGAGTTCATAACCCAATTGAGTCAAATGTATGAAAGATGATATATCATGAGCTTTATAATGTTTTGAACAACCAAAAAAAAAGAATTGAATTTCCAATATTTGAGTCATTTAACAACTTTATTTTTTAATAAAATTGTATTTATTTGTTATCTTACTTGCTGGTATCTGCCTTTCAGTTTTAAAACACTATGTGCTGTAGCCATTCATCCATGTAGTATGTAATAGAAAATTTTGAGTGTCTCCATATTACCAGATTGGCAAGGCATCAAGGTTTCCTTCACAAACAAGGTGAAGGCTTTGCCATTAGAAATTTAACATTCTGCAAAAAATTTTTTTTTTACTTTCCAATTAAATTTCCAAAAATATTTAGAAAAAGAAGAATATAAACCCCACAGTAAGAAGGCCTCAAAGTGGAGAAGTGGAGCATTTACGGCAGGCCTATTTGATCACTCCTGGTTCACAGGAAGCGTGTCCAATCCACCCTGACGTTAGGCAAATGAGGGGCAAGGGAGCTTATTTTGGGCACTGGTTTGGCTGTGCCCCTCATGGAAAACTCCATCCACAGGTTATGATGTGTGTCTATATGGAAGAAGATGAGGGCCATGTGGGAGGGTTTTGGTTTTAATTTTGGTCATTTGTGTGGTAGTTGGAAGAGATGACTGGGTCCACCTGGGCTTGAACTCTGATGTGATTCCCCTTAGAGAATGAGATTTGGAACTGACTTCAGAGAAGTATTGCCATGAATGTTGTTGGAATTTCAGGAGGCCACGCATGAGAGTCGCCATTGGAAACTGAGATCTAGGCCCAGGGAGGCTTTCCAGAGAGCACTGGGAATCTCAGCTAGGATATCACAGGTTTTATTCTGAAAGACTTGGCAGCCATCGTTGAGAGTCAAAACACACATGGATCTCACATTGTAGACCTCAATGGGCCTGGCTTCATGTGACCATTTGGCCACTCTTTGGGAAGCCTTGCCTGTGAGAGATCTCCAGATCCTTCATTAAAATGAGCTTCCTCAACATTTAATGGATCCTGAATGAATTGAAACCCACAGTACCAACAACTTCATCTGTGAAAAATAGTTAGATAAATACCATGAATTTTTAGAAATTCTCATGACCAGGTGGCACTGGAGAACCATTGGATGTCCTGTTGCTGATCATGAGTATACCAGACAGTGCCTTGATTGACTAGGTATCATGAAAATCGTGTAGAACAGAGATGCCAGTAAGTTGGAGCCTGCTGAGTAGTGGGCCTAGAGCAGTGGTGTGCAGGTGTGTGATAAAACATCTGTGGTGGGGCCATGTGGATCTGCCATTGACTTTCAAATGCCTTGACACAGACACGGTGCAGCCAGCAGACCCTTCTATATAAAGGCACCTTGTTAAATGGAGATTTTTCACGGCAATGTTTAGAATCAGGTTGCTATGGTCAAGGGGCAAGCTATGTGGGATAGAAGCCTAGTTGGTGCATTCTCATGCAGGCACTGACCCATCACACGTGACAGAACTCCCTCCAACACTGTGTCCCACTTGAACTCCTTGTATTTCGTGAAGCAAATACCAAACTCCCAGTGGAGCAGCAAGAAACAAAACGAAAAGTCGAGGATGACCAAATGGCTTCACAGTCCACATGGGGAGACACTTAGCCCCAGTGGCCACAATTTAGCTACAAAGAGAGAATTTAGCACTGCTGCCTCATGTTCATTGGAAAATAAGAAACCATGTCCTCCTGGTTACATAGATGCAGACCTTGTTTTGATGGTCTCACAACATCGGAAGTTAAAGCTCCTGACAACAACATATATTTCAAGTGCCCAAGCTCAGAGGCAATTTCTCAAGAAGTGTTTAGGCCAGCAGATCTCGATGTTTGTGGAGTGTTTACCATGTCACTTACTTTTGGAAATTGCTCTATCAACTCCAAGGTTGTGAACTCCTGAGCATTTTCCATTCTAAATATGTATTCACAGATTTTCTAACTCTTCTCCTCTAATTCTGACTTACTTGGGGCGAAGGGAATATCAAGTCATTGTTCTGAATGAGAGAGGGAAGATTTTGTTTAGCACATATTTGCATACACATTGGATTCATTTTACAATTTTCTGTTTGAAATACTGAATCCCTGACACTAACCCATACCCTACTAAACTCTGACTACTAATCCTAATATAATGGAGAAAAATAACCCAAACAAAATAGAAATACAAGAATTTCAGAAGAAGCATGGTGTATAGTTGGACTTACCTTTTGCATGATATAAGGTAGGAGTTATAAATCTAGTCAATTATTTGTTGAAATAATTCTCCATGTGTTTTTAAAGTTAAGAAATATGTGAATTCCTGTCTCCCTTTCTCTGTAGCCTATTAAGCAAATGTATTTTTATATGCACAAATAGAATCCTACCTGGTTTCACATGTACATTCTTGTGAGGTGGCTGACTTGGCAGATACAAATTGTGAGAAGAGATCACTCCTCCTAAACGCTGTTTTAATAGAAAATTCAACCCATTAGTGAGCTTCCTAGATGAACAACACTATACATATATTACTGTTCAGTAAAATGAATATTTTGGGATATGCGGATGAGTTATTTTTCATGATGAATTTCAATTGGCATATATATTGCTACATAATAATGTGTGTGTTTGTGTGTCTATATATATATATATATATATATATATATATATATATATATATATTCTCCAGATTTATCAAAATATGAAATATATGTGTCTTCTTATACACCGCCTGAATTCATTCATATTCATATATGTGGATTTATAATCAACTTTTAACAAGTTTATTCTCAGAAATATACATCCACTGAAATACATATTTGTTTCCTAGTACTGAAAACTAACTTCAGGGAAGGGTGCTTATAAATCATAATATTTCTACAGTAACTGACCAAGTTTAACATCAATGCAAGTAGATTCCTATTGGATATGATGTGTTTATTAAAGTTCATTTTTATTCAAACCTGGTACGTTATTATTTCTTCAGTTTATAGACATCATAAAATATATCCTTTCATTCACAAATTCACAAATTTATAAACATTTGGTTCACTTTCAATCACTTCCTCTTTCAGAACACTTATATTTCTCCATGTTTCTTGACTGGTCTTTTCACTAGAGTTCTTTCTAAACACATTATTTTCGATTCCATAATCATTTTTGAAGCAATACTCACTCACTATTCATGATAAACCGTAACCCTAAGATAACCATTAGATATATAAGTGGTTGGAATGAATGTATGTATATCAATAAATGATTTCTTCTATTTTTTCAGATATCAATACAATCCATTATTTAAATTTGGAACCAGTCATATAATTTATTCACAGTATGGTCTATTAATGCATCATCTCTATATTCATCAACACAGGGTAAGCCTATTAGTATCCCCAGTACTAATTTATATTTTTTCAAAATATTTCCCCCAGAAATGGTGGAAGAAATACTCATGTCACCTGATCTTCATATACATATTATCACAGTAATATTCTGGACACAAAATGCGAAGGTCACCCTTATGATTGTACCAAAGCCTCAATGGAATGTGAACATGGATTACTAAATATATCCATGTCCAGGGTGCCTACTGCTCTCAAATGTCAATCTTATTGGTGACTACAAATTTGTTTCTTCTTAAGATTTTGTATTCAACCTCAACCCTGTTGAAAATGTCTAATCCTATCACGTTATACTTTGCCAGATTTCCTAATGATTCTATTGATGTCTGCTTTCCTACATATTTTCCCCAGTTCATCATTGTGCCTGACTCTTCACATATGGTGTCATTTATATTCACTCTCTAACCAAAACCCTATTGCTAAAGAACATTTGGTCCAAATCATAGACTCACTCTTCCTCCTAAACCTACTGACTATCTTCCTAATCCTACACACAATCCCTTTTTGACTGGATGTTCTCTTCTACATTTAATCATCTGAGGTACAGGGTCTTATGCCATTGTATATCAATTTAACTGAGACCTCGGTGCAAAAAATAACTCAAGCTAAGGATCCCAATCAAGGGTCCAAATCCTTCTGGGCTTCAAATATTACCTAGATTTCTGTTTTCATACTTATGTTTTACCTCTATATTCTTATAAATATCGCTGGTTTCCAATACCATTATTCATCCAGCAGAATGATTTCCAACCCAAATCGAACATGCTATTAACCCTAACCATACAATATTCCCTCAATCTCACTTTACAGAAGAGCAGGGACAAAGTTGGTATTACAATACAGGAAGTTAGGAGATCTTCCACCTGCTGAGTACCTCAAAATCGATGCAGAAATTATCCCTGGAGAAGATGCAGGCAGCTATGAAGGACCTGAGAGAACAAAAGTCATATTCCATGGCAAACAACATGGTCAGGATGAAAGGATGTGTCTGAGTCAGCCTCTCTATTCTTAATGTAGGGAAGATGGACCAAACCAGGCCTGTGTGGAGTGCTGTTCCCAGGTGACTATGGTTTCTATACCATTCTAACATGTGAAAGTATCACAGGAAGTAGGGCAGCCTCCATGTCAGGAGACAATAGGAAGAAACTGTTAGGACAAAGTGGTGGCCAAGACAGTGACCTCATTCATTTTCTGAAGGTAGTGACCTCACCTCACTTCCTTGGTGATGGAGGTCTCTGAATTTTGTGATCCAGGAAGCCAGGCACCCTGAGCCAGTCCCAGTCCCAGTCGCAGTGGGCTCATTTCTTTGGATTTACCAAGGACAGAGTCAGTCTTTCTTGGTACCTACTGATGTAAGGGTTGCCAAATACCAAGAAAGCTCTCAAGAGGGGTCTTTCCTGAGAGGATAGGAATTGGCTCACCACTGCCTCCTTACGAATTCACAGATTTGACGAAGGAGACCAGATCTGAGACAGAAAGGCCATTTCTGGGGAACATCGTATGTCCTACCAGTCAGAGGGCACTCCAGATAGTCACAGACCTACTTGGAAGAAGGAGGTGCATTTGTGGGTGTTGGTTTGTGTTTGTGGTTTTTTCACATGATCTGAGAATAGGTAAAAAAGGAGGTTTGTTTGGTATGGAGTGGACTGTTTCTAGTAAGTCATTTGACAAGGAGACTGTTTCTGTGTCTGTGTATCCCACTGTATTTTTCTTTATAGATATTAGAAAAGAAAATAGCTCATTGGGTGTGTCTTGTCTAGTAGAAAACTTCCCAGTATGCATCCTTCCCAATTAATGAATGGACTGAGGCTTGCCTTATCCATGGGCAACACCTGCTATCTACCTATGTTTTCATTTTTTTTCGTGAATTCTGGCCACTCTCAAGATTAGTATCATGTATTTTTGTACAAGATACGTACCACCTCCAAGCTCTGTGACATAGCCATGTACTGGATAGCTGAAGGGAATGGCGAGCATCTCAGAAAACTCACATATCAGAGTAACCAGGAAAGTCTCCTAGGAGAAACCCTGCTTTGGGGCTTTTGATTACCTATTGTTCTGTTGCTCTGAATGTCAGAAAGGTCTTTGCCTCAGGCCAAACCTTAGTGAAGCCTGAAGAAAAGAGTTTTCAAATGGAAATGAATGGGAATCACCTGTGGCTTTTTACTTCATTGCTTTGGAAAGGGATTTGTCTGAATCAAATCAAATTTGTCTGAATTTCTCATTGAAATGAGATTCCTCACCTTTTAATGGTTCCTGTATAAATTGAATCCCACAGTGCCTCCAACTTCATTATTGAAAAATATCTAGATAAATACCATGAATTTTTTGAAATTACCATGACCAGGTTGCACTGGAGAACCTCTGGATGTCCTGTTGCTGATCATGATTGTACCAGACAGTGCCTTGATTGACTGGGTTTCATGAAAAAAAGTGTAGAACATAGATGCCAGAAAGTTGGAGCCTGCAGACTAGTGGGCCTAGAGCAGTGGAGTGTAGGTGTGTGAAAAAAACATTTGTGGTGGGGCCACGTGGATCTGCGATTGGTTTAGAAATGACTTGTGACTGACATGGTACAGCCAGCAGACCCTTCTATGTAAAGGCATCTTATTATATGGAGAGGATTCCTGCCAATGGTCAGAATCAGGTTGCTATTGTCAAGTTGAAAAGCTATGTGGGATTGAAGCCCCACTGGTGCATTTTACTAACCCACCACACGTGAGAGTACATCCTCCAGCACTGTGTCCCAGTAGAACTCCTTGTATTTCGTGAAGCCAATACCAAACTCACAGTGCAGCAGTAAAAAACACCACGAAAGTGGATAATGACCAAATGGCTTTTCAGACAACACAGTTAGATACTTAGACCCCAGTGGCCAAAGTTTACCTACAAAGAGAGAATTTAGCACTGCTGCCTCATGTTCACTAGAAAATAAAAAAACATGTCATCCAGGTCACATAGATGGAGACCCAGAATTGATGGTCTCACTACAAAGGAAGCTAAAGCTCCTGACAACAACATATATTTTAACTGCCCAACCTCAGAGGCAGTTTCTCAAAAAGGCTAGCAGAGCTCCATGTTTGTGGAGTGTTTACCATCTCCCTTTTTGTAACCCGTTCTACCTCCTACAAGTTTGTGAACTCCTGAGCATTTTCCTTTCCACGTATGTATTCACAGATTTTCTAACTTTTTCCCACTAATTGTGTCTTATTTGGGGCGAAGGTAATGTCAAAGCATTGTTCTGGATGAGAGTGGGAAGATTTTTGTGTAGCACATATTTGCATACACATTAGATTCATTTTCCTATTTTACATTTGAAATACTGAATCCCTGACACTAACCCATACCCTACTAGACTCTGACTACTAATCCAAATATGATGGAGAAAAAGAAACTTAACAGAATAGAAATACAGGCCTTTCATAGGAGGCATGGTGTATACTTGGACTTGCCTTTGGCTTTATCAATGGTATGTGTCATAAATCTAGTCAACTTTTCATTGTAATCCTTCTCCATGAGTTTTTAAAATTAACACATATGTAAATTTCTGTCTCCCTTTCTCTGTAGCCTACTCATCACATGTATTTTTTAATGCATCTTTAGAATTCTACCTGGTATCACATGTACATTCTTGTGAGCTTGCTTATTTTGGAAGATACAAATTGTGAGAAGAGATCGCTCCCTCTAAATACTGATGGAACTGGAAATTCAACCTATGGGTGAATTTCCTAGATGAACAATATTATGCATAAATAAATGTTCAGTAAAATGAATATTTTTGGATATGTGGATGATATCTATTTTATTATGATTTTCGAATGGCATATATATTGCTACATTTTAATGTCTGTGTATGTGAGTATCTATCTAATTATCTATCTATCTATCTATCTATCTATATAGATATAGATATCTACTCTTTAGATTTTCCAAAATATGAAATATATGTGTCTTATTATACACTTTCTAAATTCACTCATGTGTGTGTATGTGGATTTATAATCAAATTTTTACAAAATAATTCTTAGAAATATTCATCCACCTTAAATACATATTTATTTCCTAGTACTGAAAACTAAATTCAGTGAATGGTGCATACAAATCGTAATATTTCCACAGTGACTGACCCAGTTTCACATCAATGCAAGTAGACACCTATGGGACCATGATGTGTATTTTGAAGTTCATTTTTATTCAACACTGATACATTACTATTTCTGCAATTTATGGACATTATAGGATATATCCTTTCATTAACAATTTCACAAATTTATAGGCATTTGGTTCACTTTCAATCACTTCCTACTTCAGAACACAAGTATTCCTCCATGTTTCTTGACTGTTCTTTTCATAAGATTCTTTCCAAACACATTATTTTTGATTTCCATAATCATTTTTGAAGCAAAACTCAGACACTCTTCATGATAAACCATAATGCTAATATTACCATTAGATGTATAACTGGTTAGAATGAATTTATGTATATCAATATAAAATTTCCTATATATTTTCAGATATCAATTCAATCCATTATTTAAAGTTTGAACCAGTTATATTATTTATTCACAGTATGGTCTATTAAGGCATCATCTCTATATTCATAGACCGATGGTATACCTATTTGTATCCCCAATACTAATTTATAAGTCTTTAAAATATTGCTTTAAGAATTGGTGGAAGAAATACTCTAGTCACCTGATATATATACACATTTCATCACAGTAATATTCCTGACACAAAATGAAACGGACACACTTATGATTGTACCTAAGCCTATATTGAAAGTGAGCATGTATTACTAAAAACATCCAAGTCCTGATTCACTAATGATCTCAAATATCATTCCTATTGGTGACTACATATTTGTTTTTTCCTAAGATTAAATATTGAAACTGAACCCTGTTAAAAATGTCTTATCCTATCACTCACTTTGTACTTTGCCTGATTTCCTAATGTCTCTATTGATATCTGATTTCCTACACATTTTCCCCAGTTCATCACTGTGACTGACTCTTCAAATATGCTGACATTTACATTCACTCTCTAACAAAAACCCTATATCTAATGAACTTTTGGTGCAACTCCTCGACTCACTGAAATGGGTTCTTCAAAGCCCTGCAGAAGGTAGCCCATAGGTGCTTGGGTTTTCTCATGACCCCAATTCACATAAAGAATCTATGCCCCACAGAGAGTAGGTCTCAAATTGGAGAAGTAGAGCAGTATTAATGGCAGGCCTATTTGATCACACCTGGTTCACAGGAAGGGTTTCCAGGCCACACTGACTTTAGGCAAATAAGGGGCAAGTGAGCTTATTTTGGACACTTCTTTAGGCTGTGCCCCTGATGGAAACCTCCAGCAAGAGGTAATGATGAGAGTTTATATTGAAGAAGATGAGGGCCATGTGGGAGTGTTTTGGTTTAATTGTGGTCATTTGTGTGGTGGTTGGAAGAGATGACTGGGTCCACATGGGCTTCAACTCTGGAGTGATTCCCCTTAGAGACTGAGTTCTGGAAATTAACTCAGAGAAGTATTGCCATGAATTGTGTTGGGATTTTAGGAGGCCACACATGAGAGTTGCCCTTGGAGACTGAGATCTAGGCCCAGGATAGCTTTCCAAAGAGCACTGGGAATCTCAGCCAGGATATCACATGACTTTATTCAGAAAGACGTGGCAGCCATTGTTGAGAGTCAAAACACACATGGACCTCAATTGTAGACCTCAATGGGCCTGGCTTAATGTGACCTTTTGGCCACTCTTTGGGAAGCCTTGCCTCTGAGAGTTCTCCCGAGCTTTAATTGAAATAAGCTTCCTCACCATTTCATGGTTCCTGAATAAATTGAAAGCCACAGTGCCTCCAACTTCATCCTTGAAAATTGGCTAGATAAATACCATGAATTTTTTAAATTCCCATGAACAGATGGCACTGGAGAACCTTTGGATATCTGTTGCTGATCATGAGTGTACCAGACATTGCATTGATTGACTGGGTTTCATGAAAATGGTGAGAACAGAGATGCCAGAAAGTTGGAGCCTGCTGATTAGTGGGCCCAGAGCAGTGGTGGGCAGGTGTATGATAAAACATCTGTCGTGGGGACACGTGGTTCTGCCATTGGTTTCCGAATGACTTGTGACTGACATGGTGCAGCCAGCAGAACCTTACAAGTAAAGTGACCTTGTTATGTGGAGAGGTTTCAGGGCAATGTTCAGAATCAGGTTGCTATGGACATGGGTGCAAGCTTTTTGGGATAGAAGCCTGGTTGGTGCATTCTCCTGCAGACCCTCACCCACTACACGTGAGAGTACTCCCTCTAGCACTGTGTCCCAGTTTTTCTCCTTGTATTACATGAAGCCAATACCAAACTCCCAGTGCAGCAGTAAGAAACACCACGAAAAGTGGAGTATGACCAAATGGCTTCACAGATCACATGGTTAGACACTTAGACCCCAGTGTCCTCAGTTTACTAACAAAGGGAAAATTCAGAACTTCTGCCTCATGTTCAATAGCATATAAGGAACCATGTCATCCAGGTCACATAGATGCCGACCCAGGTTTGATGGTCTCAATACAAAGGAAGCTAAAGCTCCTGACAACAACAAATTTTTCAAGGGCCCAAACTCAGAGGCAGTTTCTCAAAAACTCATTAGGCCACCAGAGTTCCATGTTTGTGGAGTGTTTACCCTGTACCTTACTTTTGGAAATTCCTCTACCACCTCCAAGGTTGTGAACTCCTGAGCATTTTCTTTTCCAGATATATATTCACAGATTTTCAAACTCTTCTCCACTAATTGTGTATTACTTGTGGCGAAGGAAATATCAAGGCATTGTTTTGGAGGACAGTGGGAAGATTTTTGTCTAGCAAATATTTGCATACACATTAGATTCATTTTCCTATTTTCCATTAGAAATACTGAATCCCTGTCACTAACCCATACCCTACTAGACTCTGACTACTAATCTTAATATGATGTAGAAAAAGAAACCTAACAGAATAGAAATACAGGCCGTTCATAGGAGGCATGGTGTATACTAGGACTTGCCTTCTGCTTTATCAAGTGTATGTGTTATAAATCCAGTCAACTTTTCATTGTAATACTTCTCCACGAGTTTTTAAAGTTAACACATATGTACATTTCTGTCTCCCTTTCTCTGTAGCCTATTCATCTCATAAAATTTATTATGCATATTTAGTATCCAACCTGGTATCACACGTACATTCTTGTGAGCTTGCTGTTTTAGGAAGATACAAATTGTGAGAAGAGATCACTCCCCCTAAATACTGATGGAACTGAAAATTCAACATATTGGTGAATTTCCTAGATGAACAGCATTATACATAAATCCATGCTCAGTAAAAATAATATTTTTGGATATGAGGATGATATATATTTCATAATGAATTTTGATTGGCATACATATTACTACATTTTAATGTCTGTGTTTGTATCTTTATATATATATATATATATAGATATATATATATTTTTTTTTCTCCAGATTATTCAAAATATGAAATATATGTGTCTTATTATACACTCACTAGTTTAACTCATGTTCCTATATGTGGATTTATAATCAAATTTTCACAAGATTATTCTCAGAAATATTCATCCACATGAAATACATATTTATTTCCCAGTACTGAAAACTAACTTTGGTGAATGGTGCTTACAAATACTAATATTTGTACAGTAACTGACCCAGTTTAACATCAATGCAAGTAAAATCCTATGGGACATGATGTGTATTTTGAAGTTCATTTTTATTCAACACTGGTACATTACTATTTCTTCAGTTTATGGACATCATAGGATAATACTTTTCATCCACAAGTTCACAAATCTGTACGCATTTGGTTCACTTGCAATTACTTCCTGCTTCAGAACATATGTATTCCTCCATGTTTCTTGACTGTTCTTTTCATGAGATTATTTCCAAACATATTATTTTCGATTTCCATAATCATTTTTGAAGCAAAACTCCCACACTCTTCATGATAAATCCTAATGCTAAAATTACCATTAGATGTATAACTGGTTAGAATGAACTTATGTATATCAATATAAGATTTCCTATATATTTTCAGATATCAATTCAATCCATTATTTAAAGTTTGATCCAGTTATATTATTTATTTACAGTATGGTCTATTAAGGCATCATCTTTATAATCATAGGCACAGGGTACACGTACTTGTGTCCCCAATACTAATTTATAAGTCTTAAAATGCTGCTTTCAGAAATGGTTGAAGAAATACTCTAGTCACCTGATATACATTTACATTTCATCACAGTAATATTCCTGACAAAAAATTCAATGGACACCCTTATGATTGTACCAAAGCCTAAATTTAATGTGAGCATGTATTACTAACAACATCCATGTCCTGATTAACTAATGATCTCAAATATCATTCCTATTGGTGACTACATATTTGTTTCTTCCTAAGATTATATATTCAAACTCAACCCTGTTAAAAACATCTTATCCTATCACTCACTTTGTACTTTCCCTGATTTCTAATGTCTCTATTGATATCTGCTTTCCTACACATTTTCCCCAGTTCATCACTGTGACTGACTCTTCACATATGCTGACATTTACATTCACTCTCTAACCAAAACCCTATATCTAAATAACTTTTCGAACTATCTCTTTTTGTCTGGACGATCTCTTCCTCATTCAGTCATCCAAGGTACAAGGTCATATACCATTGTATATTGATTTATCTGAGACAACTTTGTGGAAATAATTCAAAGCTAAGTATCCCAATCAAGGGTCCAATGTTCATCTGGGTATCAAATCTTTCCTAGATTTCTGTTTTCATACTTATATTACACCTATATATGCTTGTAAATATCGGAGGTTCCCAATACCATTATTCATCTCGCAGAATGATTCCTAACCCAAATCGAACATGCTATTAACCCTAACCATGCACTGTTCCCTCAATTTAACTTTACAAAGAGCAGGGACAGAGTTGGTGTTATAATACAGGTAGATAGGGGATCTTCCACCTGTTGAGAACCTCAAGTTCCATGCAGAAATAAACCCTGGAGAAGATGTAGGCAGCTATGAAGGACCTGAGAGAGCAACAGATATCTTCCTTGGTAAAATACCTGGTCAGGATGAAGCGATGTGTCTGAATAAGCCTCTCTCTTCTTAATGTAGAGAAGATGGACCAAACCAGGTCTGTGTGGAGAGCTGTTAACATGTGCCTATGGTTGATATACCATTATATCTTGTGAATGTGACACAGGAAGTAGGGGCAGCCTCTCTCTCATGGGACCCTTGGAAGCAAATGTTAGGATAAAGTTGTTGCCAAGGTAGTGACCTCATTCAGTTCCTGAAGGAAGTGACCTACCTCACTTCCTTGGTGATGGAACTCTCTGAACTTGGGATCCAGGAAGCCAGGCACTCAGAGCCAGTCCCAGTCCCAGTCCCAGTGGGTTCACTTGTTTGGATTTACCAAGGATAGAGTCGGTCTTTCTTGGTACATACTGATGTGTGGATGGCTAAATGCCAGGAAAGCTCTGAAGAGGGGCCTTTCCTGAGAAATCAGGTAGTGACTCACTGATTGATGCTGACAACTTTACAGAGTTGGTAAAGGAGACCTATCTGAGACAGGAAAGTCCATTTCGAGGGAGCAGAGTAAGGCCCACCAGTCTGAGGACACTCTGGATAGTCACAGACCTACTTGGGTAATGGAGGTGCCTTTGTGGGTGTGGGTGTGAATTTGTAGTTTTGTATCATGTTCTGAGAATAGGTAGGAAAGGCAGTGTGTTTGGTTTGGAGTGGACTGTTTTTGGTAAGTCATTTGACATGGCGAGTGTTTCTATGTTTGTGTTTCCCACTTTTTCCGTGGTTGTAGATATTAGAAAAGTGAATGCATCAATGGATGTGTCCTGTCTAGTAGAAAGCATCTCAGCACACATCCTGCCCAATTTATGAATGGACTGTGGCTTGCCTTATATGGGCAACACCTACTTCTTTCCTTAGTTCCTGTTTTCTTCCTGAATTCTGGCCACTCTCCAGAATAGGCTCATGTTTCTTTGTCCAAGATATGGACCTCCGTCAAGTTCTGTGACATGGCCATGTACTGGATAGATAAAGGGAATTGGGAGCATCTCAGAAAACTCGGATATCAGTGTGACCAGTAAAGTCTCAGTAGAGAAACCCTGCTTTGTGCCTTTTGCTTACCTACTGTTCTGTTGACCTGAATGTCAGGAAGGTCTTTTCCTCAGGCCACCAGTTTGTGAAGCCTGAGGAAAACTGCTTTCAATTGGAAATGAATGAGCATCACCTGTGGCTCTTTGCTTAATTGCTTTGGAAAGGGATGTGTCTGAATCATCCTTTCAGCTCTGAGAGAGGCTGTGGCTTTGATTTTCAGCACCTGATGGATCAAAAGAAAGATCCCATGTGTGCATCCAAAACCAAAATGGCAAAAAGATCAGTCATTGTGGATGAAGTCTCTTGCTTCCTCTGTTAGGTTCCTGACCTCCATCAAGTAAGTATAGGGATCCTTTGAGACAAATGAGTTCTTCAAAGCCCTGCAGCAGTGCTTGGGTTCTCACATGACTCCAAATCACATAAAGAATCTATACCTCACAGTCAGTAGGCTTCAAAATGAAGAAACAGAGCAGTATTATTGGCAGGCCTATTTGATCAATCCTGGTTTACAGGAAGGGTGTCCAGGAAACCCTGACTTTAGGAAAATGAGGGGAAAGGGAACTTATTTTGGACACTGTCTTGGGCTGCGCCCCTTATGGAAACCTCCAGCCAGAGGTTATGATGAATGTCTACATGGAAGAATATGAGGGCCATGTGGGAGTATTTTGGTTTTAATTGAACATATTATTAACCCTAACCATACACTGTTCCCTCAATCTAAGTGTTCAGAAAAGCAGGGACAGATTTGGTCTTACAATACAGGAATGCAGGGGATCTTCCACCTGCTGAAAACTTCAAAGTTCCATGAGAAATGATCCCTGGAGAAGATGTAGGCAGCTATGAAGGACATGAGAGAGCAAAAGGCATCTTCTATGGCAAACAACCTGATCAGGATGAAGGGTTGTGTCTGAATCAGATTCTCTCTTCTTAAGGTAGAGGAGATGAACCAAACTAGGCCTGTCTGGAGAGCTGTTTCTAGGTGACTATGGTTTCTATACCATTCTAACTTGTGAAAGTGTCACAGGTAGTAGGGACATCCTCCATGTTATGAGACCTTAGGAAGCAAATGTTAGGACAAATTGGTTGCCAAGGCAGTGACCTCATTCAGTTCCTAAAGGAAGTGACCTCACCTCACATCCTTGTTGATGGAACTCTCCAAATTTGGGTTCCAGGAAGCCAGGCACCAAGACCCAGTCCCAGCACCAGTTCCAGTGTTCTCACTTGTTTGGATTTTCCAAGGACAGAGTCAGTCTTTTGTGGTACCTACTTATGTGAGAATGGCCAAATTCCAGAAAAATTCTGAAGAGGGGCCCTTCCGGAGAAAACAGGTAGAGGCTCACTGCTGGCTCCTGAAAACTTCACAGAGTTGACCAAGGAGTCCAGATCTGAGACAGGACAGACCATTTCTGGGGAACATAGTATGGCCCTCCGGTCAGAGGACACTCTGGATAGTTCCAGACCTACTTGGGGGAAGGAGGTGCCTTTGTGGTTGTGGGTGTGGGTTTCTGGTTTTTTCTTTTGTTCTGAGAATACTTAGGAAAGGGGGTGTGTTTGGTTTGGAGTGGAGTGTTTCTAGTTATTCCTTTGACAAGGCGAGTGTTTTTAGGTCTGTGTATCCCACTGTGTCCGTGGTTGTAGACATTAGAAAAGAGAATGCCTCAATGGGTGTATCCTCTCAAGGAGAAAACTTCCCAGCATTCATCTGGCACAATTTATGAATGGAGTGTGGCTTGCCTTATCAATGGGCAACACCAACTATCTTCCTACGTTCCTGTTTTCTTCCTGAATTCTGGCCACTCTCCAGAATAGGCTCATGATTTTGTATCCAATACATGAACCACTTCCAAGATCTGTGACATGGCCATGTACTGGATAGCTGAAGGGAATGGCAAGCATCTCAGAAAACTCAGATATCAGTGTAGCCAGTAAAGTCTCAGTGGAGTAACCCTGCTTTGGGCCTTTTGATTACCTATTGTTATGTTGCCCTGAATATCAGGAAAGACTTTGTCTCAGCCCACCCCTTTGTGAAGCCTGAAGAAAACAGTTTTCACATGGAAATGAATGGGCGTTACCTTTGCGTTTCCAATAAAACCTTCACAGATTTGGCTCTCATTAAGTTAAAAATACTTTTAGATTGTATCTCAGTGTAAAAAGTAACATGGAAGTGTACATATCTTATTGATAACAAGTCCAATTATAGAACACAAATGATATACATAAATCTCCAACATGTTTTTCTTTTAAGCCTAGAATTACCATACAACCTTAGAACACCAGCTTGATACAATGGTCTTTGGAAGCTTCTACCTTACAGACTTGTATACCTGGAAGATATGAACACATTAACACCACAATTACATTGATGTTTTTGTATTAAACAAGTTTAGATTTTAAAGAAATAACATGGCACAATTTTATAAAAGCAGTACTTGTTTTACCAGCTGTTTAATTTTTTAAGATTACTTGCTCAAAACTTACACACATAACCAAGTTACACAAACCTTTTTTTTATTATTTACTTAAACCCTTTTAATTACTTAATCATATAGACTCTCTTATCCAGAAACACATTTTTCCTCTATTAGATCTATATCTAGAACCTTTTAGTTTCTCTTTTCCATCTACTAACCTCTTTCTGTTCACATTTCAATACAATATTTGTAAATTTCTGAATTTAAGCAGATTATTTTATAGACATCTACATTTTATTAGGGCCTTTTTGAAAACGTAGAAAACTTATAGGCCTAATTTTAAAGACATCTTTATTTTTATCTGTTTACCCAATTTGAATAAAAACATATGAATCACGTGAATCAAAGACATTTGGATACATTGTTAAATTTTTCATGAGCGCTCCTCATCTGTCAATTGTCATATCACTGCATGATATATGGACATACACACATACAGACATACCAACATACAACACGTGACACAAATGTAACACATAACACAATAGTAAAGGCCTTGTAGCTTTTTCAGGTGAAATCTCCATTGAAATGCTAAAAACTCCAGAGTCGATCAAAAATAGAACTGATCAGAAAACATTAACCCATCAGCAGAATCAAGATCATGAGCTCAAAAAATAAAATACAGAATCTAAGAAAAGCAAAAGTCCTAAAAAAGATGACTGGCCAGTAATTAGTAAATACCATATAATATACTTTTTTGGTTAGGTCTAGTTTGAGTTCAGGTAAAAAGACACTTTTACTCTTTTTTATCTGTCTCCTGCTGAGTGCTGCAGGCTTCTTTTATTTGCATATCAACTTAAGTCCTGGCTGAGGTCTGGAAAACTGGAAAGACTGGAATTCTGAGCAGAAACCTCAGGCCTAAGGCATTTTAGCTATAAGTCATAATTTCCATTTTTGGATGTTGAAAATTTTGATGCAAGTTTAAGATGTAATTCTCAAAATTTTATATCTTTAGATTTTTCTACACTAGAAAAACTTGCTCACACAAAACTGAAAATAGGATCATTTTCTGATAATATTAAAGCCACCATCAGAAGAAGTTTCTATAGGATCGTTAAGCCCCTTTCTTTGTTATGAAGTTTCTAATAGTATTAAGTTACATTAAATTGGCTGAAAAATTTTTAAAAAGAACCACACACTACCATGTGTATCCGAAATTAAGCTTTAAAAATTTCCAAGACTGTTGCTAATTAATGTCATTTCAATAAGCCAGACCAACGTTTTAATTTAGTACCATTTTTTAAAATCTTACACACTGATGGGAATAGATATCATATCATAATTTATTATCTCTTCCCAAGTTAATGCACTGGTATATCTAGTGAAATTTTTTCAGGCTGCCTAGTTCAAAATTAAAACTCTTTAATTTTTTTTATCCTAAGTATTTAAGTTTCCTAGCATGAACTACCTGAAATCAAACTAAACAATTGTTTAAACCCAACTTTTAACTGTAAGATAGTGCAATGCTTTAGAAACCCATTTAGATACCAGATGGTTAAAATAAAAAAAAATCATTTTTAGATACACATTCACCCTAGATCATCCCCAAGAAACAATCTATAATATCAACATATTAATGCATTCATTGTCCCTTTTGTTAAGTAAACAGAGGTGGAGAAATCCTTAAAGTGCACGTAAGGAATAAGGGAGTTCCCCACAGCAAAATGGCTCTGGCAGCTGCTGGGAGTCCCTTAGCCTCACCATTTACTTACAGGATTAGTTCCTCTGGTTTGCTTTGACCCCAGGCACCAGGCATATTCTATGTCTCCCAACTTTGCAGTAGTCAGCTCCCAAAAATTTCATCCTCTGCTTGCAGTTGTTTTGAGTGCTAGGCTTTCCCAAGAGGGCAGAGTGGGGTTTATTTAAAGTCCCCTCTGGGGTGTCAAAATTTATGCCTGAAGGCTTGGTTCCCATCCCAAAGCCAATTAATGCCAATTTAATAATGAGGACAGGGTTTTGAGAAAAGTTTAAGCGAGATATCAAAGTTCTTTGACCCCAGACATTTCCCTCTGCAGTGGGCATGCTCAAGCCAACTACGGGAAGAAAAGAAATCACTGCTTCCGTAATCTTGCTTAACAAAGGGGAGTAAAGTTTATCGAAGTTCTTTAAAACACAGCTAAGAGAGGTGTAAAAGGTGAGAACAGAAAAACTGGCGGTTCTATTGACTTTTGGTCCCTCACAGGAGAAGCATTAGTTTAAAATTTAGCTAAAGTAACTTCCACATATGTAAGGCAGGTTGGAACTCGGGACTCTGCATCGGTCCAAACAATGCCATCACATTTAACAGAAACACAGATAAAAAGACACACAAAGACCATCATGCAGCTCCCGTTTGTTCACAACCCCAAGATCTACAATCTTGTGACTCAGGGAGAATGGAGGGAAGAGGGGGAGGAGTAGAAGGTTTGAGTGATAGGATCCTGGGTGACGGTGTCGGATTGGAGGCAGGGACCAGGAAAGGCTTCAGGACAGAGGCATGGAATGGCTTTGTCCCATAATGAGAGTTTCTCAAACAGAGACAAGGACAATACAAATGTGACACAAACATGTACACACAGTTAACATTTAACACGAGTTCAGAAGTAAAGATTAGAACCTAGTAACTGGCAAAACCTGATGGGTTAGACCACAAAGACAGACAGTGAATTCAACCTGAGAGATAAACGTAGCCAGCAAGATATGATGGGTTGGCAGCAGAGTCACCTAATGTGCGCTCATCTGTCCCTCCTCACCTATATGAGGGCACATCCATCACTCCCTGAGTCCTCCAAGGCATCCCTTGCAAGGACGTGGTCTGTGGCTTTAGGACACGTTAGTCCACCACTGACAGGGGGAACTTACGTTCTCCGCTGGCAGCCACTCTGCCAACCCAAACCGAAAATGGAAAAACGGAACCTGAACAAAAAGCTCTGAGCGATCGCAAGGAAAAATGGAAAGAAGCGCCTTACTTACCCCCAGAGGGGTCTGTTGGGGTGTCCTTGTCCTATGCTGCGTGATTCCCGGCCAACGCACCAAATGTAAGGGTCCGGTAAACGTCGGAGGAAGAGACCACCAAGAGACCGCGGCTCATGCAACAGAAAAAGGCGTTCATTGAGGATCCAATCCAGCATGCTGGGGCTACGTGCTCACTCAAGAAGGGAGAGCAGCCCAGAGCCCCGAGCAGGGGTTGAGCAGTGCTTAAGTACACTTTTTGGGGAGGACGGGACTTTACATATATCACAGTCTCCTTAAAGAAATCAACATACACCGCAGAAAAATCAAACAACAATTCCTAAACATGATTAGTTCATTCATTGGCAGGAACAGGTCAGGCAGGAGTGATAGGTCATTTCTAAAGCGAGGTACACATTCAAACAGATTGGTTTAGGCCTTGCGATGCCTATGTGCCAGGCCACACAGGGTCCTAGGTTATTAAATAACCAGGCGGTCAGGGGGAATATTTACTGGGCAGTCGGGAATTGTACTACAAGCTACAGGAATTTCAGGTTTTGCATGTAGCATAGGAACTTAACAATACCTGGTCCTTTACATTTTAACTCAGGCCTTGCAGCTTAGACACTTTACAAAACCCGGTCTTTTACCCTTCAACTTTTACACTTTAATTTCAATTTATTTTACCCTTTCAGATCACTCCTGGTGCACAAGAAGGGTGGCCAAGCCACCCTGAATTTAGGCAAATGAGTGGCAAGGGAGCTTATTTGGGACACTGTCTTGGGCTGTGCCCCTCATGGAAAACTCCAGCCAGATGTTATGATGAGTGCCTTTATAGAAGAAGTGGAGGGCCATGTGAGAGTGTTTTGGTATTAATTGTGGTCATTTGTGTGACGGTTGGAAGAGATGACTGGGTCCACCTGGGCTTGAATTCTTGTGTGATTCCCCTTAGAGACTGACTTCTGGAACTGAACTCAGCGAATTATTGCCATGAATTGTGGTGATATTTTAGGAGGCCAAGCATGAGAGTCGCCCTTGGAAACTAAGATCAAGGCCGAGGGTGGCTTTCCACAGAGCACTGGGAATTTCAGCCAAGATATCCCATGATTTTATTCTTAAAGACTTGGTAGCCATAGTTGAGAGTCAAAACACACATGGACCTCACATTGTAGACCTCAATGGGCCTGGCTATATCTAACCTTTTGGCCACTCTTTGGGAAGCCTTGCCTAAGAGAGTTCTCCAGAGTTTCATTGAAATGAGCTTCTTCAAAATTTAATGGTTCTTGAAACCCACAGTGCATACAAACACAATAGAAATACAAGCAGTTCAGAAGAGGCATGGTGTATAGTTGGACTTGCCTTTTGCATTATGTAGGGTAGGTGTTATAAATCTAGTTAATTTTTAATTGAAATAGTTCTCCTTGTGTTTTTAAAGTTAATAAATATGTGAATTCCTCTATCCCTTTCTCTGTAGCCTATTCATCACATGTATTTTTATATAAACATATAGAATCCTACCTGGTATCACATATACATTCTTGTGAGGTGGCTGACATGGCAGATACAAATTATGACAAGAGATCACTCCTCCTAAACGCTATTGGATCTTAAAATTCAACCTAAGGGTAACCTTTCTAGTTGAACAACATTATTCATAAATCCATGTTCAGTAAAATTAATATTTTTGGATCTCTGGACGATATATATTTCATCATGAATTTCAATTGGCATATATATTGCCACTTTATAATGTCTGTGTGTGTTTTGCTCTTTGCTTAATTGCTTTGGAAAGGGATGTGTCTGAATCAGCCTCTTGGCCCTGTGTGAGGCTGTGGCTTAGATTCTCAGCACCTGATGGATTTAAAGAAAGATCCCATGGGTGCATCCAAAACCAAAATGCCCAAAAGAGCAGTTATTGTGGATGAAGACTCTCACCTTCTTCTCTAAGGTTCCTGACATCCATCAAGTGAAAATAGGGATCCTTTGGGTCAAATGAGTTCTTTAAAGCCCTGCAGAGTTTAGCCCATAGGTGCTTGGGTTTTCTCATGAATCCAATTTACATAAAGAATCTAAACCCCACAGTCAGTAGGCATCAAATTGGAGAAGCCAAGGAGTATTAACGGCAGGCGTATTTGATCACTCCTGGTTCACAGTCAGGATTTCCAGGCCACACTGACTTTAGGCAAATGAGGGGCAAGAAAGGTTATTTTGGACCCTGTCTTGTGCTGTGCCCCTCATGGAAACCTCCATCCAGATGTTATGATGAGTGTCTACATGAAATAAGATAAGGGGCATGTGGGAGCATTTTGTTTTGAATTGTGGTAATTTGTTTGGCGCTTGGAACAGATGACTGGGTCCACCTGGGCTTGAACTCTGGTATGATTCCCCTTAGAGACTGAATTCTGGAAGTGACATCAGAGAAGTATTGTCATGAATTGTGTTTGGATTTTACTAGGCCATGCAACCTAGATCTCAGGTATTAATTGTGGTGCAGGGAGATCTAGGTGCAGGGTGGTTTTGCCCACAGCACTGGGAATCTCAGCCTGGATATCACATGATTTTATTCTGAAATTCTTTAAATCCACAGTTGAGAGTCAAAACACATATGGACCTCACATTGTAGACCTCAATGGGCCTGACTTCATGTGACCTTTTGGCCACTCTTTGGGAAGACTTGCCTGTGAGTGTTCTCAAGATCTTTCATTGAAATGAGCTTCTTCAACATTTAATGGTTCCTGAATGAATTGAAACCCACAGAGCCTCCAACTTTATCCTCGAAAAATGGCTTGATAAATACCATGAAATTTTTGAAATTCCCATGACCAGGTGGCACTGGAAAACTTTTGGATGTCCTGTTGCTGATCATGAGTGTATCAGACAGTGCCTTGACTGACTGGGTTTCATGAAAATTGTGTAGAACAGTGATGCCAGTAAGTTGGAGCCTGTTCATTAGTGGGCCTAGAGCAGTGGTGTGAAGATGTGTGATAAAACATGCGTGTTGGGGCATGTGGATCTGCCATTGGCTTCCAATTGCCTTGTGATTGACAGGGTACAGCCAGCAGACCCTTATATGTAAAGGCATCTTGTTATATGGATATGTTTCTGGGCAATGTTCAGAATCAGGTTGCTATGGACAAAGGGGCAACCTATGTGGGACAGAATCCTGGTTGGTACATTCTCATGCAGACCGTGTCCCTCCACACGTGACAGAACTCCCTCCAGCACTGTGTCCCAGTTGGACTCCTTGTATTTCATGAAGCAAATACCAAACTCCCAGTGCACCAGCAAGAAACACCACGAAAATTGGAGGATGACCAAATGGCTTCACAGTCAACCCGGGGAGACATTTACACCCCAGTGGCCATAGTTTAACTACAAAAAGAGTATTCAGCACTGCTGCCTCATTTTCATTGGAAAATTAGAAACGATGTCCTTCAGGTCACATATTTGCACACCCAGATTTGATGGTCACACAACAAAGGAAGCTAAAGCTCCTGACATCAACATGTATTTTAAGAGCCCAACTTCAGAGAGTTTCTCAAGAAGTCTTTACACAAGAAGAGCTCAATGTTTGTGGAGTGTTTACCCTGTCCCTTACTATTGGAAACTCCTCTACCACCTACAAGTTTGTGAACTCCTGAGCATTTTTTATTCCTGATATGTATTTACAGATTTTCTAACTTTTCTCCTCTAATTGTATCTTACTTGGAACTAAGGTAATGTCAAGGCAATCTTCTGGATGAGAGTGTGAACATTTTTGTGTAGCACATATTTGCATACCCATTAGAGTCATTTTCCAATTTTCCATTTGAAATACTGAATCCCTGACACTAATGCATACCCTAATAGACTCTGACTACTACTCCTAATATGATGGAGAAAAATAACACAAACAGAATAGGAATACTAGCAGTTCAGAGGAATCATGGTGTATAGTTGGACTTGTTTTTTGCATGATTAATTGTAGGTGTTATAAATCTAGTCAATTTTTAATTGAAATAGTTCTCCATGTGTTTTTAATGTTAAGAAATATGTGAATTCCTCTCTCCCTTTCTCTGTAGCCTATTCAGCACATGTATTTTTAAATGCACATATAGAACACTACCTGGTATCACACCTACATTCTTGTGAGGAGGCTAATTTGGCAAAAACAATTTGTGAGAAATGATCACTCCTGTTAAACTCTGTTGGAACTGAAAATTTAACCTAGGGGTGTGTTTCCTAGAAGAACAACATTATACATAAATCCATGTTCTAAAAGAAATAATTTTGCATCTGTGGAAGATATATATTTCATGATAAATTTCGATTGCTAATTTATTGTCTGTGTCTGTTTTTTTGTATATATATATATATATATATATATATATATATATATATATATATATATATATATACACTCTCCAGATTTTTCAAAATATGAAATATATGTGTCTTATATACACTCCCTAAATTCATTCATGTTCATGTATATGGATTTATAATCAACTTTTCACAAGATCATTCTCAGAAATATTCATCCACCTGAAATACATATTGTTTGCAGTACTGAAAACTAACTTCAGTTAATGTTGCATACAAATACTAATACTTCTACAGTAACTGACCCAATTTAACATCAATGCAAGTACATTCCTATGTGACATGATGTGTATTTTGAAATTCATTTTAATTCAACACTGGTACATTACTATTTCTTCAATTTATGCACATCATAGGATATATATTTCATCCACAAGTTAGCAAACTTATAGGCATTTGTTTCACTTTCAATCACTTCCTGCTTCAGAACACATGGATTCTTCCAGGTTTCTTGACTGGTCTTATCATGAGACTTCTTTCCAAATACACTATTTTTTATTTTCTTTATCACTTTTGAAGCAAAACTGACACTCACTTCATGATAAACCATAACTATAATATCACCATTAGATGTATAACTGGTTGGAATGAATGATTTTATATCAATATAGTATTTCTTATATATATTCTGATATCAGTTTAATCCATTATTTAAAGTGGAACCAGTTATATTATTTATTCACTATATGGTCTATTCATGCATTATCTCTATATTCATAGACACAGGGTATACCTCTTAGTACCCCCAATACTAATTTATTCGTCTTCTAAATATTGCTCCCAGAAATGGTTGAAGAAATACTCATGTCACCTGATCTACATATGCATGTTATCACAGTAATATTCTGGACACAAAATGCAAAAGTCACACGTATGATTGTACCAAAGCCTAAATGGAAACTGAACATGGATTACTAAAAACATCCATATCCAGGTTGCCTAATGCTCTCAAATGTCAATCCTATTGGTGACCACATTTTTGTTTCTTCCAAAGATTATATATTCAACCTCAAAACTGTTGGAAATGTCTAGTTTTTTCACTCACTTTATACTTTGCCTGATTTCCTAATGTCTCTATTGATATCTACTTTCCTACATATTTTTCCCAGTTCAACATTGTGACTGACCCTTCACATGTGCTGACATTGACATTCACTCTCTAACCGAAACCTTATTGCTAATGAACTTTGGTCCAAATCCTATACTCTATCTTCTTCCGAAACATACTGACTATCTTCCTGATCCTATCGACTATCCCTTTTTGAGTGGATGTACTCTACTACATTCAATCATCCGAGGTACAAGGTCCTATGCCATTGTATATCGATTTTTCTGAAACATGTATGCAGAACGTAATTCAAAGCTACGTGTCCCAATCTATTGCCCAATGCACTTCTGAGCTTCAAATCTTACCTAGATTTCTGTTTTCATACTTATATTTAACCACTATATTTCTATATATTGCAGGTTCCCAATACCATTATTCATCCCGCAGAATGATTCCTAACCCAAATCGAACCTGTTATTAACCCTAACCATACACTGCTGCCTCAATCTAACATTACAAAAGAGCAGGGACAGGGCTATTCTTTCAATAAGGGATGTAGGTGATCTTCCAACTGCTGAGAACCTCAAAGTTCGATGTAGAAATGATCCCTGGAGAAGATGTAGGCAGCTATGAAGGACCTGAATGAGCAAAAGCCATCTTCCATGGCAAACAACCTGCACAGGACGAAGGGATGTGTATGCATCAGACTCTTTCTTCTTAATGTAGAGAAGATGGACCTAACCAGGCCTGCGTGGAGAGCTGTTCCATGGCGTCTATTTTGATATACCATTCTAACTAGTCAAATTGTCACAGGAAGTAGGGGCACCCTCCAACTCATGGGACCATTGTAAGCAAGTGTTAGGACAAAGTTGTTGCCAAGGCAGTGACCTCATTCAGTTCCAAAGAAAGTGACATACCTCATTTTCTTGGTGATGGAACTCTCTGAAATTGGGATGCAAGAAGCCAGGCACCAAAAGCCAGTCCCAGTCCCAGTCCCAGTGGGCTCACTTGTTTGGATTTACCAAGTACAGAGTCAGACCTTCTTGGTACCTACTGATGTGAGGATGGCCAAATGCCAGTAGAGCTCTGAAGAGGGGCCTTTCTTGAGACAGCAGGTTGTGGCTAACCGCTGGCTCCTCCCAGAATAACAGAGTTGGCCAAGGAGACAAGATCTGAGACCGGACAGGCCATTTCGAGTGGAACATAGTATGGCCCACCAGTCAGAGGACACTCCAGATAGTTAAACACCTATTTTTGGGAAGGAGGTGCCTTTTTGGTTGTGAGTGTGAGTTTGTGGTTTTGTTTCATGTTCTGAGAATAGGTAGGAAAGGTGGTTGGTTTGGTTTGGAGTCGACTTTTTCTAGTAAGTCTTTAGACAAGGCGAGTGTTTCTATGTCTGTGTAGCCACTGTGTCCGTGGTTTTAGACATTAGAAACGAGAATGCATCAATGGAGGTGTCCTGTCTAGTAGAAAGCTTCACAGCATTCATCCTGCACAATTGATTAATGGACTGTTGCTTGCCTTATGGATGGGAAACACCTACTAACTTCCTAAGTTGCTGTTTTCTTCCTGAATTCTGGCCACTCTCCAGAATAGTATCATGGTTTATTGTCCAAGATATGTACCACCTCCAAACTCTGTGACATGGCCATGTCCTTGATAGCTGAAGGGAATGGGAACATCTCAGAAAACTCAGATACCAGTGTGACCAGTAAAGTCTCAGTGGAGAAACCCTGCTTGGCTCCATTTGCTTATCTATGTTTCTGTTGCCTTGAATGTCAGGAAGGTCTTTGCCTCAGGCCACCACTTTGTGAAGCATGAAGAAACAGTTTTCAAATGGAAATGAATGGGCATCACCTGTGACTCTTTGCTTAATTGCTCTGGAAAGGGATGTGTCTTAATCAGACACTAGGCCCTGTTTGAGGCTGTGGCTAAGATTCTCAGCTCCTGATAGATCTAAAGAAGATCCCATGTTTGCATCCAAAACCAAAATGGCAAAAAATCTGTCATTGTGGATGAAGTCTCTTGCCTTCTTCTGTTTGGTTCCTGACCTCCATCAAGTGAGAATAGGGATCCTTTGGATCAAATGAGTTCTTCAAAGTCCTGCAGAACTGCTTGGGTTGTCTCATGATGCCAAATCACATAAAGAATCTATACCTGACAGTCAGTAGGCCTCAAATTGGAGAAGCAGAGCAGTATTTATGCCAGGCCTATTTGATCACTCCTGGTTCATAAGAAGGGTGAACAGGCCACCCTTACTTTAGACATATCAGGGGCAAGGGTGCATTATTTGGACACTGTCTTGGGCTGCACCACTCTTGGAAACCTGCAGCCAGAGTTAATGATGAGTGTTTATATGGTTAAAGATAAGGGCAATGTGGGAATGTTTTGGTTTTAAATGTGGTCATTTTTGTGGCGTTTGGAAGAGATGACTGGGTCCACATGGGCTTGAACTCTGGTGTGATTCCCCTTAGAAACTGAGTTCTGAAACTGACCTCAGAGAAGTATTGCCATGAGTTGTGTTGGGATTGTAGGAGGCCATGCATGAGAGTCACCCTTGAAACCTGAGATCTAGGCCCAGGAAAGCTTTCAACAGAGCACTGAGAATCTCAGCAAGGATATCACATGATTTTATTCTGAAAAAATTGGCAGCCACAGTTAAGAGTCAAAACACACATGGACCTCACATTATAGACCTTAAAGGGCCTGGCTTCATGTGACCTTTTGGGCACACTCTGGGAAGCCTTGCCTGTGAGAGTTCCTCAGAGCTTTTATTGAAATGAGCTTCCTCACCATTTAATGGTTCCGGGATGAATGGAAACCCCAAAGTGCCTTCAACTTCATTCTTGAAAAATGGATAGATAAATATCATAAAATTTTTGAAGTTCCCAATGACCAGGTGGCACTGGAGAACCATTGGATGTCCCATTGCTGATCATGAGTGTACCAGACAGTGCTTTGATTTACTGGGTTTCTTGAAAATGGTGTAGAACAGAGATGCCAGTAAGTTGGAGCATGCTGAGTAGTGGGCCTAGAGCAGTGGTTTGCAGGTGTGTGATAATACATCTGTGGTGTGGCCATGTGGATATTACATTGGCTTCCAAATTGCTTGTGACTGACTTGGTGTAGCCAGCAGACCATTATATGAAATGGCATCTTGTAATATGGAGAGGTTTCAGGGCAATGTTCAGAATCAGGTTGGTATGGTCAAGGGGGCAAGCAATGTGGGATAGAAGCCAAGTTGGGGAATTCTCCTGCAGACCCTGACCCACCACATGTTACAGGACTCCCTCCAGCACTGTTTCCCAGTTGAATTCCTTGTATGTCGTGAAGCAAATACAAAACACCCAGTGCAGCAGCAAGAAACACCAGGAAAAGTGGAGGAAGACGAAATGGCTTCAAAGTCCACATGGGGAGACACTTAGCCCCAGTGACCACAGTTTAGCTACAAAGAGTGAATTCAGCACTGCAGCCTCATGTTCATTGGAAAATAAGAAACCATGTCCTCCAGGTCACATAGATGCAGACCAAACTTTGATGGTCTCACTACAAAGGAAGTTAAGCTCCTGACAACAACATATATTTCAACTGCCCAAACTCAGAGGCAGTTTCTCAAGAAGTCTTTAGGCCAGCATAGCTCCATGTTTGTGGAGTGTTTACACTGTCCTTTACTTTTGGAAACTGTTCTATCACCTCCATAGTTGTGTAATGCTGAGCATTTTCCAGTCCAGATATGTATTCACATATTTTCTAACTCTTCTCCTCTAATTGTGTCATACTAGGGGCGAAGATAATTTCAAGGCATTCTTCTGGATGAGAGTGGGAATATTTTTTGTAGCACATATTTTCATGCATATTAGATTCATTTTCCTATTTTTTACTTGAAATACTGAATCCCTGACACTAACCCATACCCTACTATACTCTGACTACTAATCCTAATATGATGGAGAAAAATAACTCAAACAGAATAGAAATACAAGCATATCAGAGGAGGCATAGTGTATAGTTGGACATGGCTTTTGCGTGACAAAGTGTTGGTGTTATAAATCTAGTCAATTTGTAATTGATATAGTTCTCCATGTGTTTTTAAAGTTAACAAATATGTGAATTCCTCTCTCCCATTCTATGTAGCCTATTCAGCACATCTATTTTTATATGCATATATAGAAGCCTACCTGGTATCACACATACATTCTTGTCAGGTGTCTGACTTGGCAGATACAAATTGTGAGAAGTGATCACTCCTCCTAAACACTGTGGGATCTGAAAATTCATCCTCTGTGTGAGCTTCCTAGTTGAACAATATTATACATAATTCCATGTTCTGGAAAATGAATATTTTTCGATCTGTGGATGATATATATTTCATGATGAATTTCGATTGGCATATATACTACTACTTTTTAATGTTTGTGTGTGTGTGTGTGTGTGTGTGTGTGTGTGTATACACACTCCAGATGTTTTAAATATTAAATATATGTGTCTTATTATACACTCCTTAATTTCATTATAGTTCATGTATGTGGATTTATAGTCAACATTTCACAAGATTATTCTCAGAAATATTCAACCACCTGAAATACTATTTGTTTCCTATTACTGAAAATTAACTTCAGTGAATCGTGCATACAAATCCTAATATTTCTACAATAATTGACCCAGTTTCTCATTAATGCAAGTAGATTCCTATGGGACATGATGTGTATTTTTATGTTCATTCTTATTCACCACTGGTATTTTACTATTTCTTCAGTTTATGCACATTATAACATATATATTTCATCCACAAGTTAGCAAAATTATAGGCATTTGTTTCACTTTCAATCATTTTCTGCTTTGAAACACATGTATTCCTCTATGTTTCTTGACTGGTCTTCTCATGAGACTTCTTTCCAAATACATTATTTTCGATTTCCATAATCACTTTTGAAGCAAAACTCACACACCCTTTCATGATAATCCATAACCCCAATATTACCATTAGATGTATAACTGGTTGGAATGAATGATTTTGTATCAATATAATATTTCTTATATATTTTCAGATATCAATTCAATCCATGATTTAAAGTGAAACCAGTTATATTATTTATTCACTGTACGGTCTATTCATGCTTTTTCTCTATATTCATAGACACAGGGTACACCTCTTTGTAAACCCAATACTAATTTATACGTCTTCAAATTATTGATCTCAGAAATCATGGAAGAAATACTTATGACACCTTATCTACATATACATTTTATCACAGTAATATTCTGGACACAAAAAGAAAAGGTCACACTTATGTTTGTACCAAAGCCTAAATGTAAAGTGAATATGGATTACTAAAAACATCCATGTCCAAATTGGCTAATGCTCTCAAACATCAATCCTATTTGTGACAATATATTTGTTTCTTCCTAAGATTATATATTCAAATTCAACCCTGTTGAAAACATCTAATCCTGTCTCTCACTTTATACTTTCCTGATTTCATAATGTCTCTATTGATTGCTTTCCTACATATTTCCCCAGTTCATCATTGTGACTGACTCTTCTCATGTGCTGACATTTCCATTCACACTCTAATTGAAACCCTATTGCTAAAGAACTTTTGTTCCAAATCCTATACTCACTCTTCCTCCTAAACCTACTGACTATCTTCCTAATCCTACCGATTAATGCTTTCTGACTGGATGTTCTCTTCTACATTCAATAATCCAAGGTACAGGGTCTTATGCCATTGTATATCGATCTCTCTGAGACATCTCTGCAGAACATAATTCAATGCTAAGTATCACAATCCCTTGATCCCAATGCTAAGTATCACAATCCCTTGAAGCCCGATACCCATCTGGGCTTCAAATTTTACTTAGATTTCTGTTTTCATACATACATTTCACCTCATTATTCTTGTACAATTATTCATCCAGCAGAATAATTCCCTAACCGAAAAAGAACATGTTATTAACCCTAACCATATACTGTTCCCTCAATTTAACTTTACAGACGAGCAGGGACAGAGTTGGTCTTACAATACAGGAATGTAGGGGATCTTCCACCTGCTGAGAACCACAAAGGTCCATGCAGAAATGATCACTGGAGAAGATGTAGGCAGCTATGAAGGACCTGAGAGAGCAAAAGTCATCTTCCCTGGCAAACAACATGGTCAGAATGAAGGGTTGTTTCTGAATCAGCCTCTCTCTTTTTAATGTAGAGAAGATGGAACAAACCAGGCTTGTGTGGAGAGCTGCTCCCGGGTGCCTATGGTTGATATAGCATTCTAACTTGTGAAAGTGTCACAGGAAGTAGGGGCAGCCTCTTTCTCATGGTAGCCTTGGAAGCAACTGTTAGGACAAAGAGGTTGCCAAGGCAGTGATCTGATTCAGTTCCTGAAGGAAGTGACCTCACATCACTTCTTTGGTGATGGAACTCTCTGAACTTGGGGATCCAGGAAGACAGGAACCCATAGCCAGTCCAGTCCCAGTCCCAGTGGTCTCTTTGTTTGGATTTACCAAGGACACAGTCAGTCATTCTTGGTACCTACTGATGTAAAGATGTCCAAAACGCAGGAAAGCTCTGAAGAGGGGTTTTTCCTGAGAAAGCAGGTAGTGGCACACTGCTGGCTCCTGACAAATTCACAGAGTTGCACAAGGGAAGCAGGTCTGAGACAGGAAGGCCATTTCTTTGGAACATACTATGGCCCACGAGTCAGTGGAAACTCCAGATAGTCACAGACCTACTTGGGGGATAGGAGGTGTCTTTGTGGGTGTGGGTGGGGATTTGTGAATTTGTCTCATGTTCTGAGAATAGGTAGGAATGGCGGTTTGTTTGTTTTGGTGGGACCTGTTTGTAGTAAGTCCTTTGACAAGGCAAGTGTTTGGATATCAGTGTATCCCACTGTGCCCCTGGTTGTAGACATTAGAAAAGAAAATGCATCAATGGATGAGTCCTGTCTAGTTGAAATCTTCTCAGCATTCATCCTGCCCGATTTATGAATGGACTGTGGCTTGTCTTATAGATGGGCAACACCTACTATCTTCCTAAGTTCCTGTTTTCTTCCTGAATTGTGGGCACTCTCCAGAATAGGCTGATGGTTTTGTGTCCAAAATATGTACCACCTCCAAGCTCTGTGACATGGCCATGTACTACATAGCTGAAGGGAATGGTGAGCATCTCAGAAAACTCAGATATCAGTGTGACCAGGAAAGTCTCAGTGGAGAAACCCTGCTTTGGGCATTTTGCTTACCTATTGTTCTGTTGCCCTGAATGTCAGGAATATCTTTGCCTCAGGCCACCCCTTTGTGAAGCCTGAAGAAAACAGTTTTCAAATGGAAATAAATGGGCATCACCTGTGGCTCTTTGCTTAATTGCTTTGGAATGGGATGTGTCTGATTCAGGCTCTTGGCCCCCTGTGAGGCTGTGGCTTAGATCCTCAGAACCTGAGGGATCTAAAGAAAGATCTCTTGTGTATCCAAAACCAAAATGGCCAAAAGAGCAGTCATTGTGGATGAAGTCTCTCGACTTCTTCTAAGGATCCTGACCTCCATCAAGTGAGAATCAAGATCTTTTTGGTCAAATGAGTTTTTCAAAGCCCTGCAGAGGCTAGCCCAGAGGTGCTTGGTTTTTCTCATGACTCCATTTAAAATTAAGAATCTAAACCCAAGAGTCAGTAGGCCTAAAATTGGAAAATCGAAGCAATATTAACAGCAAGCCTTTGATCACTCATGGTTCACAGGAAGGGAGTCCAGGCCACCATGACTTTAGGTAAATGAGGGGCAAGGGAGCTTATTTTGGATACTGTCTTAGGCTGCGCAACTCATGAAAACCACCAGCCAGTGGTTATGATGTGTGCTATATGGAAGAAGATGAGGGCCATGTGGGAGTGTTTTGGTTTTAATTGTGGTCATTTGTGCGGCATTTAAAAGAGATGACTGGGTCCACCTGGGATTGAACTCAGGTGTGATTTACCTTAGAGACTGAGTTCTGGAACTGACCTCAGAGAAGTATTGCCATGAATTGTGTTGGGATTTTAGCAGGCCATGCATGAGAGTCGCCCTTGGAAACTGAGATCTAAGCCCAGGGTTCCTTTCCACAGAGCACTGAGAATCTCAGCCAGGATATCACATGATTTTATTTTGAAAGACTTGGCAGCCATAGTTCAGAGTCAAAACACACATGGACCTCAGATTGTAGACCTCAAAGGGCCTGGCTTCATGTGACCTTGGGCCACTCTTTGGGAAGCCTTTCCTGTGAGAGTTCTCCAGAGCTTTCATCGAAATGAGCTTACTCAACATTTAATGGCTCCTGAATGAATTGAAACTCACAGTGCGTCCAACTTCATCCTTCAAAAATGGCTAGATAAATACCACCAAATTTTGAAATTCCCATGACCATGTGGCACTGGAGAACCATTGGATGTCCTGTTGCTGATCATGAGTGTACCAGAAAATGCCTTCATTGACTGCGTTTCATGAAAATGGTGTAGAACAGAGATGCCAGTAAGTTGGAGCCTGCTGAGTAGTGGGCCTAGAGCAGTTGTGTGCAGGTGTGTGACAATACATCTGTGGTGGGGTCATGTGGATCTTACATTGGCTTTCAAATGGCTTGTGACTGACATGGTTCAGCTAGCAGAACTTTGTATGTAAAGGCATCATGTTACATGGAGAGTTTTCAGGGCAATATTCAGAATCAAGTTCCTATGGTAAAGGGGGCAAGCAAAGGGGGATAGAAGCCTGTTTGGTGCATTCTCCTGCAGACCTTGACACACCATACGTTACAGGACTCCCTCCAGCATTGTGTCACAGCTTAACTCCTTGTATGTCATGAACCAAATACAAAACACCCACTGCAGCACCAAGAAACACCACGAAAAGTGGAGCATGACCAAATGATTTCAAAGTCCAGACGGGGAGACACTTATCCCCCAGTGGCCACAGTTTAGCTACAAAGAGTGAATTCAGCACTGCTGCCTCATGTTAATTGGACAATAAGAATTCATGTCCTCCAGGTCACAAAAATGCAGACGCAAGTTTGATGGTCTCACTACAAAGGAAGCTAAAGCTTCTGACAACAACATATATTTCAAGTACCAAACCTCATTGTCAGTATCTCCAGAAGTGTTTAGGCCAGCAGAGTTCCATGTTTGTGGAGTTTTACCCTGTCCCTAAGGTTTGGAAACGTCTCTTCCACCTCAAAGGTTGTGAACTACTGAGCATTTTCCATTCTACATATGTATTCACATATTTTCTAACTCTTCTCCTCTAATTGTTTCTTACATGGGGCGTGGTTATTTCAAGCCATTGTTCTGAATGAGAGTGGGAATTTTTTTGTGTAGCACATATTTGCATACACATTGGATTCATTTTCCAATTTTCCATTTGAAATACTGAATCCCTGACACGAACCCATACCCTACTAGACTCTGACTACTAATTCTAATATGATGCAGAAAAGTAACACAAACAGAATTGAAATACAAGCAGTTCAGAGGAGGCATGGTGTATAGTTGATCTTGGCTTTTGCATGATAAATGTTAGGTGTTATAAATCCAGTCTATTTTTAATTGAAATAGATCTCCATGTGTTTTTAAAGTTAACAAATATGTGAATTCCTGTCTCCCTTTGTCTGCAGCCTATTCAGCACATGTATTTTTATATGCACATATCAAATCCTACCTGGTGTCACACCTACATTCTTGTGAGGTGACTGACTTGGGAGATTCAATTTGTGAGAAGACATCACTCCTCCTAAACACTGTTGGAACTGAAAATTCAAATAATGGGTGAGCTTCCTAGTAGAACAACATTATACATAAATCCCTGTTAAGAAAATTGAATATTTTTGGATCTGTGATTGATGTATATTTCATGGTGAATTTCGATTTGCATATATGTTGCTACATTTCAATATCTGTGTGTGTCTGTGTGTGTATACACACACACACACACACACACTCACCAGATTTTTAAAAATATGAAATATATGTATCTTATTTACACTCCCTAAATTCATTTATGTTCAAGTATGTGGATTTATAATCAACTTTTCACAAGATTTTTCGCAGAAATATTTATCCACCTGAAATACATATTTGTTTCCTAGTACTGAAAACTAACTTCAGTGAATGGTACATACAAATCCTGTTGATAGCCACAGCCAAGGGTCTCCAGTAAGGACCATATGTACTATTGAACAACCAAAGGCAGGCATGGTCCCTAAGCCACATGCTTGTTGTTTAAACAGAGAGGGGGAGATGTTGAGAGCCACAGCCAATGGGGCCCCAGGAAACCTCCAGCTGCCAGCAAACTTCCAGCTGCCGGCTGATGATTGGCTCACAGCGGCCCCAGCAACATCTAGCTGATTGGCTCCTCTGTGGTGATGCTCATTGCAGATGCTCATTGAGCTGTTTTCTCGCCCTTTCAGACTGCCAGTGGATGATTGGCTCACAGAGGCCCCAGCAACATCTAGCTGATTGGCTCCTCAGTGGTGATGCTCAATGGGATGTTTCCTTGCCCTTTCAAACAACGGAGCTGTTCATTGGTGGACTTTTTTGGCTCTGCCCATGTGACCCAGCCAATCGGCCTCAAAAGGAGGAGGCTTGTGGTTGAGGGAGAGGCTTGTGGGAAGACTGTGGTGGCAGTTGGGCTCTGAGGGTTTTTCCTGAGAAGCTGTTTTGTTTGGCTTGTGTGGTTCTAAAAATAAAGTTCGTTTCTTTTGACAATTGGCTCCTGAATTGTGCCCAGCCAGACTGATGATAATCATGTAAAATGTTGATTTTAAATCCACATACATGAACTTGAATGAATTTAGGGAGTGTATAAAAAGACACCTATATTTCATATTTTGGAAAATCTGGAAAATCTGGTGAGTATGTATATATATATATATATATATATATATATATATATATATATATATATATATATATACATATACACACACACACACACAACAATAAAATGTAGCAATATATATGCCAATCAAAATTTATCATGAAATATATATCATCCACATATCTAAAAATATTCATTTTACTGAACATGGATTTATGTATGATGTTGTTCACTAGGAAGCTCACCCATAGGTTGAATTTTCAGTTCCATCAGTATTTAGGGGAAGTGATCTATTCTCATAATTTGTATATTCCAAAGTCAGTGAGCTCACAAGAATGTACGTGTGTTACCAGGTAGGAGTCTATATATGCATAAAAATATACATGTTTTAAAGAGGCTACGGAGAAAAGGAGACAGGAATTTACATGTGTGTTAACTTTGAAAACTCATGGAGAAATATTACAATGAAAAGTTGACTAGATTTATAACACGTATCCTTGATAAAGGAGAAGGAAAATCCAAGTATACACCATGCCTCCTACAAAAGGCCTGTATTTCTATTCTGTTAGGTTTCTTTTTCTCCATCATTTTAGGATAAGTAGTCAGAGTCTAGTAGGGTATGCGTTAGTGTGGGGAATTCAGTATTTCAAATGGAAAATAGGATAATGTATCCAATGTGTATGCAAATATGTGCTACACAATTATCTTCCCACTCTCACCTAGAACAATGCCTTGACATTACCTTTGCCCCAAGTGAGACACAATTAGAGGAGAAGAGTTAGAAAATCTGTGAATACATATCTGGAATGGAAAATTCTCAGGAGTTCTCAACCTGGGAGCAGGTAGAGGAGTTTCCAGAAGTAAGGAACTGGGTAAACACTCCACAACCATGGAGGTCTGCTGGAAAAAAGACTTCTGGAGAAACTGCCTCTGAGATGTGGCACTTGAAATATATGTTGTTGTCAGGAGCTTTGTCTTCATTTGTAGTGAAACCATCAAAGCTGGGTCTGAATCTTTGTGACCTGGAGAACATGGTTTCTTATTTTCCAATGAACCTGAGGCAGCAGTGCTGATTTTTCTCTTTGTAGGTAAACAGAGGCCACTGGGCCAAAGTGTCTAACTGTGTGGACTATGAAGCCATTTAGTCATCCTTCAATTTTCATGGTGTTTCTTGGTGCTGAACTGGGAGTTTGGTATTTGCTTCAAGAAATACAAGGAGTTCAACTGGGACACAGTGTTGGAGCGAGTTCTGTGACATGTGGTGGGTCAGAGTCTCCAGGAGAACGCACCAATCCGGCTTCTATCCCACATAGCTTGCCCCCTTGACCATAGCAACCTGATTCTGAACATTGCCCTGAAACCTCTCCATATAACAAGATGCCTTTGCATATAAGGGTCTGCTGGGTGCACCATGTCAGCTAAAAGCCATTTGGAAGTCAATGGCAGATCCACATGGCATCACCATAAATATTTTATCACACACCTGCACACTACAGCTCTGGGCCAACTACTCTGCAGTCTCCATCTAACCGGCATCTCTGTTCTACACCACTTTCATTATACCCAATCAATCAAGGCACTTTCTGTTACACTAATGATCAGCAACAGGACATCAAAGGTTCTCCAGTGCCACCTCATCATGTGAATTTCAAAAATTTCATGGTATTTATCTAGCCATTTTACAAGGATGAAGTTGGAGGCATTGTGGGTTTCAAATCTTTCAGGAATTATTCAATGTTGAGGAAGCTCATTTCAATGAAAGTTCTGGAGAACTCTCACAGGCAAGGCTTTCCAAAGAGTGGCCAAATAGTCACATGAAGCCAGGCCAATTGAGGTCTACAATGTGAGGTCCATGTGTGTTTTGACTCTCAACTATGTCTGGCAAGTATTTCAAAATAACATCATATGATATTCTGTCTGAGATTCCCAGTGCGCTGTGGAAAGCCACCCCGGGCCTAGATCTCAGTTTCAAAGGGCGACTCTCATGGGTGGCCGGCTAAAATCCCAACACAAATCATGGCAATACTTCTCTGAGGTCAGTTCCAGAACTCTGTCTCTAAGGGGAATCACACCAGAGTTCAATCCCTGGTGGACCCAGTCATCTCTTCCGACTGCCACATAAATGACCATAATGAAAACCAAAACACTCCCAAATGGCCCTCATCTTCTTCCATATAGACACTCATCATAACCTCTGGGTTGACGTTTCCTTGAGGGGCACAGCCCAAGACAGTGTCCAAAATAATCTCCCTTTCCTCTCATTTGCCTGAAGTCAGGGTGGCCTGGACACCCATTCTGTGAACCAGGAGTGATCAAATAACCCTGACTTTAATACTGCTCTGCTTCTCTAATTTGAGGCCTACTGTCTGTGGAGTATAGATTCTTGATGTGAATTGGAGTAATGAAAAAACCCAATAACCCATTGGCTACCCTCTGCAGGGTTTTGAAGAACTCATTTGACCCAATAAATCCCTATTCTCATTTTATGGAGGTCAGGAACCTTACAGAGGAAGGTGAGAGACTTCATCCTCAATGACTGTTTTTTGGGCCATTTTGGTTTTTGATGTGCCTTCTGGAATGTTACATATGTTTTTTTTTGGTTTGAGTGCCTTCTGGAATGTTACATAATTTTTTTCTTTAGACATTATTGCCAGAGTTCCTATCTTCATCCCAGTGCAGGTGAAATCAAAGATAATACCAATCTACAGCTTCTGCAATAGCCATCCCTGTACTGCTTGCAGAACTTGCCTGGACACATGTGAACTCACCTAAATGCATTGTGAACTATCTGTTGGTGCAGCGACTTGTGGTAGTGTTGGGGTATATTTGCTGATGATGTCATCGGTGGTACAATTTTTCCAAAAGGAGCCGTCAATTGGCTTGGTGTATCTTCCTCCCTTCTGCATGTCATGATCGTCCAGCTAAAATTTGGGGGGCCAACAGAGGTGAGGCAAAGAACCTCACCCACCCCCGCTGGTACAAAGACCTCTCCACAGGTGTGGCTCTATACTGGACGGGTAGTCAGTGATGGGTAAGATCCAATTGCAATGGTACCAACTTAACGGGTAAAGACCATATGTACTATTGGACAACCTAAGGCAGGCACGGTCCCTAAGACACATGCGTGTTGTTTAAACAGAGAGGGGAAGAGGTTGAGAACCACAGCCGAAGGGGCCCCAGCAAAATTCCTGCTGCCAGCAAACTTCCAGCTGACGGCTGATGATTGGCTCACAGCGGCCCCAGCAACAACTAGCTGATTGGCTCCTCTGCGGTGATGCTCAATGGGCTGTTTCCCTGCCCTTTCAGACCACAAAACTGCTCATTGGGGGACTTTTTTTGACTCCGCCCACATGACCCAGCAATCGGCCTCAAGAGCAGCAGGATTGTGGGAGGCGGAGAGAGGCTCATTTGGGAAGGAGAGGTTTTGGGAAGCCAGTGGTGGCAGTTGGGGCTCTGAAGGTTTTTCCTGAGAGGCTGTTTTGTTTGGCGTGTGTGGTTCTAAAAATAAAGTTCATTTCTTTTGACAAATGGCTCCTGATTGTGCCCAGCAAGACTGCGGCATTATCCTAATATTTCTGCAATAACTGACCCAGTTTAACATCAATGCAAGTAGATTCCTGTGGGAGAGGACATGATGTGTATTTTGACGTTCATTTTTATGTAACAGTGGTACATTACTATTTCTTCAGTTTACACACATCATAGGATATATATTTGATCCAAAAGTTCACAAATTTATAGGCATTTGTTTCACTTTCAATCACTTTCTGCTTCAAAACACATGTATTCCTCCATGTTTCTTGACTGGTCTTTTCATGAGACTTCTTTCCAAACACATTATTTCCGACTTCCATAATCACTTTTGAAGCAAAACTCACACATTCTTCATGAAAAACCATAATGCTGATATAACCATTAGATATATTACTGGTTGGAATGAAGGATAGTATATCAATGTAAGATTTTCTGTATATTTTCAGATATCAATTCAATCCATTATTTAAATTTAGAACCAGTTATAATATTTATTTACAGTATGGTCTATTCATGCATTATTTCAATAATTATAGACACAGTGTACACCATTTTTACCTCCAAAAATAATTTATACATCTTCAAAATATTGCTCCCAGAAATGGTGGAAGAAATACTCATGTCACCTGATCTACATATACATTTTACCACAGTAATATTCTGCACACAGAAAGAAGAGGTCAAACTTACGTTTGTACCAAAGCCTAAATGGAAAGTGAGCATGGATTACGGAAAACATCCATGTCCATGTTGCCTAATGCTCTCAAAAGTTCATCCAATTGGTGACTACATGTTTGTTTCTTCCTAAGATTATATATTCAAACTCAAGCCTGTTGAAAATGTATAATTCTATCACTCACTTTATACTTTGCCTGATATCCTAATGTCAATTGATATCTGCATTCCTACTTTTTTCCCCAGTTCATCCTTTTGACAGACTCTCCACATGTGCTGACAATTACATTCACTCTATCCGAAACCCTATTGCTAAAGTTCTTTTTATCCAAATCCTATACTCACTCTTCTTTCAAAACCTACCAACTATCTTACTAATCCTACAAATTATCCCTTTTTGACTGGATGTTCTCTTCAACATTCAATAAACCAAGGTACAAGTAATTATGCCATTGTATATCGATTTATCTGAGACATCTGTGCAGAATATAATTCAAAGCTAAGAATCCCAGCCAAGGGTCCAATGCAATTCTGGGCTTCAAATATTACCTAGATGTCTGTTTTCATACTTATATTTCACTTATATTCTTATAAATATCGCACGTTCCCAATACCATAATTCATCCCGCAGAATGATTCCTAACCCAAATGGAGCATGTTATTAACCCTGACCATACACAGTTCTCTCAATCTAACTTTACTGAAGAGCAGGGACAGAGTTGGTCTTTCAATACAGAAATTAGGGGATCTTCTACTTGCTGAGAACCTCCAAGATCATTAAAGAAATGATCCCTGGATTAAATGTAGGCAGCTATGAATGACGTCAGAGAGCAAAAGTCATCTTCCATGACAAACAACCTGGTTAGCATGAAGGGATGTGTCTGAATCAACATTTCTTTTCTTAATGTATAGAAGATGGACCGAACCAGGCCTATCTGGAGAGCTTTTTTTGGGTGCCTATGGTTGATATACCATGCAAAATTGTGAAAGTTTCACTGGAAGTAGGGGCAGCCTCCAACTCATTGGACTCTTGGAAGCAACTGTTAGGACAAATTGGTTGCCAAGGCAGTAACCTGATTCAGTTCCTGAAGGAAGTGACCTACGTCACTTCCTTGGTGAAGAAATTCTCTGAACTTGGGATCCATGAAGACAGGCACCCAGAGCCAGTCCCAGTCCCAGTCCCAGTGGGCTCACTTGTTCGGTTTTACCAAGGACAAGGTCAGTCTTTCTTGGTACCTACCTATGTGAGGATGGCCAAAGGCCAGGAGAGCTCTGAAGAGGGACCTTTTCTGAGAAAGCAGGTAGTGGCTCACCGCTGGCTCCTGACAACTTCACAGAGTTGGCCAAGGAGACCAGATCTGAGTCAGGACAGGACATTTCGGGAGAACATTGTATGGCCAACCAGTCAGAGGACACTCTGGATAGTCACAGACCTACTTGGGGGAAGGAGGTGCCTTTGTGGGAGTGGTTGTGGTTTTGTGGTTTTGTCACATGTTCTGAGAATAGGTAGAAAATGCGGTTTGTTTGGTTTGGATTGGACTGTTTCTAGTAAGTCGTTTGACATGTGAGTGTTTCTATGTCTGTGTATCCCACTGTGTCTGTGGTTGTAGACATTAGAAAAGAGAATGAATTAATGGATGTGTCCTGTCTAGTAGAAAGCTTCCTGGCATTCATCCTGCCCAATTGATGAATGGACTGCGGCTTGCCTTCTGGATGGGCAAAACCTACTATCTTCCTAAGATCCTGTTTTCTTCCTGAATTCTGGCCACTCTTCAGAATAGGCTCATGGTTTTGTGTCCAAGATATATACAACCTCCAAGCTCTGTGACATGACCATGTACTTGATAGCTGAAGTGAATGGGGAGCATCTCAGAAAACTCAGATATCAGTGTGACCAGAAAAGTCTCAGTGGAGAAACCCTGCTTTGGGTCATTTGCTTACCTGTTCTTCTGTTGCCCTAAATGTCAGGAAGGTCTTTGCCTCTGGCCACCCCTTTGTGAAGCCTGAAGAAAACAGTTTTCAAATGAAAATGAATGGGCATCACCTGTTGCTCTTTGCTTAATTGCTTTGTAAAAGGATGTGTCTGAATCAGCCTCTTGGTTCTGTGTGAGGTTGTGGCTTAGATTCTCAGCACCTGATGCATCTAAAGATAGATTCCATGTGTGCATTCAAAACAGAAATGGCAAATGAGTCTCTTGCCTTCCTCTATTAGATTCCTGACCTTCATCAAGTAAGAATCAGGATCCTTTAGTTCAAATGAGTTCTTTGAACCCCTGCAGAAGTGCTTGGGTTTTCTGATGACTCAAAATCACATAAAGAATCTATACCTGACAGCCAGTAGGCCTCAAATTGGAAAAGCAGAACAGTATTAACGCCATCCCTATTTGATCAGTTCTGGTTCACAGGAAGGGTGTGTAGGCCTCCCTGACTTTCGGCAAATGAGGGGCAAGGGAGCTTATTTTGGACAGTGTCTTGGTCTGCGCCCCTCATGGAAATCTCCAGCGAGAGGTTATGATGAGTGTATATATGGAAAAACATGAGGGCCATGTGGGAGTGTTTTGGTTTTAATTGTGGTCATTTGTGTGGCAGTTGGAATAGATGACTGCGTCCACCTGGGTTTCAACTCTTGTGGGATTCCCCTTGGATACTGAGTTCTGAAACTGACCTTAGAGAAGTATTGCCATGAATTTTGTTGGGATTTTCGGAGGCCACACATGAGAGTCACCCTTGGAAACTGAGATCTAGGCCCAGGGTGGCTTTTCACAGAGCACTGGGAATCTCAGCGAGGATATCACTTGAGTATATTCTGAAAGACTTGGCAGCAATAGTTGACAGTCAAAACACACATGAACCTCACATTGTAGACCTCAATGTGGCTGGCTTTTTGTGATCTTGGGCCACTCTTTCGGAAGACTTGCCTGTGAGAGTTCTCTAGAGCTTCCATTGAAATGAGCTTCCTCAACATTTAATGGTTCCTGAATGAATTGAAACCCACAGTACCTCCAACTTCATCCTTGAAAAATGGCTAGAAAATACCATGAAATTTTTGAAATTTCCATGACCAGCTGGCACTGGAAAACCATTTGATGTCCTGTTGCTTATCATGAGTATACAAGACAGTGCCTGGTTTGACTGAGTTTCATGATAATGGTGTAGAAAAGAGATGCCAGTAAGTTGGAGCCTGCTGAGTAGTGGGCCAAGAGCAGTAGAGTGTAGGTGTGTGAAAAAACATCTGTGGTGCGGCCACGTGGATCTGCCATTGGCTTATAAATGGTTTGTGACTGACATCTGCAGGTAGCAGACCTTTGGATGTAAAGGCATCTTGTTGTATGGAGAGGTTTCAGGGCAATGTTCAGAATCATATTGCTATGGTCAAGGGGGCAACTATGTGTGATAGAAGCCTGCTTGGTACATTCTCCTGCCGATCCTGACCACAACACGTGACAGAACTCCCTGCAGCACTATATCGCAGTTAAACTCCTTTATTTCGTAAAGTAAATACCAAACTTTCAGTGCAGCATCAAATAACATGACGAAATGTGAAGGATGATCAAATGGCTTCACAGTCCACACTGGGAGACACTTAGCCCTCAGTAGCCCCAGTTTGCCTACAAAGAGAGAATTCAGCACTGCTGCCTCATGTTCATAGGAAAATAAAAAAACATGTTCTTCAGGTCACATAGATGCAGACTCAGCTTTGATGGTCTCACTACAAAGGAAGCTAAAGCTCCTGACAACAACATATATTTCAAGTGCCCAACCTCAGAGGCATTTTCTCAAGAAGTCTTAAGGCCGACACAGCTCCATGTTTGTGGTATTTACCCTGTCCCTTACTTTTGGAAACTCCTCTACCACCTTCAAGGTTGTGAACTCCTGAGCATTTTCCATTCCAGATATTTACTATGAACTCAAACAACAACAAGTGCTGGCGAGGATGTGGAGAAAAGGGTACACTTGTACATTGCTGGTGGGACTGCAAATTGGTGCAGCCAAATTGGAAAGCAGTATGGAGATTTCTTGTAGAGCTGGGAATGGAACCACCATTTGACACAGGTATTCCCCTTCTCAGTCTATTCCCTAAAGACCTAAAAAAAATGCTACAGGGACACTGCTACATTGATGTTCATAGCAGCACAATTTACAATAGCAAGACTGTGGAACCAACCTAGATGCACTTCCATAGATGAATGGATAAAAAATGTGGCATTTATACACAATGGAGTATTACTCTGCATTAAAAAATGACAAAATGATATAATTTGCAGAGAAATGGATGGCGTTAGAGCAGATTATGCTAAGTGAAGCTAGCCAATCCCTAAAACCAAATGCCAAATGTCTTTATTGATATAAAGAGAGTAACTAAGAACAGAGTAGGGATGAATAGAATGAGAAGAAAATTAACATTAAACAGGGATGAGAGGAGGAAGGGAAAGGGAGAGTGAAGGGAACTTGCATGGAAATAAAAGGAGACCCTCAGGGTTATACAAAATTACATACAAGGGGAGGTGAGGGAAAGGAAAAAATTATACAAGGGGGAGAAATGAATTACAGTAAAGAGGTAGAGAGAGAAGAGGGGAGGGGAGGTAAGGGGAGGGGGATAGTAGAGGTTAGGAAAGGCAGCAGAATGCGACAGACACTAGTATGGCAATATGTAAATCAATGGTTGTGTAACTGATGTGATTCTGCAATCTGTTTACGGGGTAAATATGGGAGTTCATAACCCACTTGAATCACAGTGTGGAATATGATATATCAAGAAGTATGTAATGTTTTGAACAAGCATAAATAAAAATTAAAAAAAAGAAAACTAACTTTGGTGAATGGTGCAAAGAAATCCTAATATTTCTACAGTAACTGACACAGTTTAACATCAATGTGAGTAGATTCCTGTGGGACATGATGTGTATTTTGATGTTCATTTTTATTCAGCACTGGTACATTACTATTTCTTCAGTTCATTCACATCATATTATAATATTTCATTCACAAGTAAGCAAATTTATCGTCATTTTTTTCAATTTCAATCACTTCCTGCTTCAGAACTCATGAATTCCTCGGTGTTCCTTGACTGGCCTTTTCATGAGACTTCTTTCCAAACACATTATTTTCGATTTCCATAATCACTTTTGAAGCAAAACTCACACAAACTTCATGATAAACCGTACCCTAATATTAACATTAGGTGTATAACTGGTTGTCATGAATGATTGCATATCAATATAAGATTTCTTATATATTTTCAGATATCAATTCAATCCATTACTTAAAGTGGAACAAGTTATATTATTTATTGAAATTAATGTCTATTCATGCATTATCTGTATATTCATAGAAACAGGGTACACCTCTTTTTACCCCCAATGCTAATTTATACGTCTTCAAAATACTGCTCCTAGAAATGGTGGAAGAAATAATCATGTCATCTGATCTACATACACATTTTATCACAGTAATATTCTGGAAACAAAATGCAAAGGTCCCACTTAGGATTGTACCAAAGTCTAAATGGAAAGTGAACATGGATTACTAACAACATCCATGTCCATGTTGCCTAATGCTCTCAAATGTCAATCCTATTGGTGACCTACATATTTGTTTCTTCCTAAGATTAGATATTCAATCTCAACCCTGTTGAAAATGTCTTATCCTATCACTCACTTTATACTTTGCCTGATTTCCTAATGTCTCTATTGATATCTGGTTTTCTACAAATTTTCCACAGTTCATCATTGTGTCTGATTTCTTCATATATGCTGACATTTATATTCACTCACTGCCCAAAAAAAAATTGCTAAAGAACTTTTGTTACATATCCTATACTAACTCTACTTGCTAAACATAATGACTATCTTCTTAATCCTACCGACAATCCCTTTTGACTGGATGTTCTCTTCAGCATTCAATCATCCAAGGTTCAAGTTCCTCTGCCATTGTATATCGATTCATTTGAGACATGTGTGCAGAATTCAAAGCTAAATATCCCAATCAACTGCCCAAAGCCCTTCTGGGATTCAAATCTTACTTTAATTTCTGTTTTCATACATATATTTAACCTCAATATTCTTATAAATATCACAGGTTCCCAGTATCATTATTCATCCAGCAGAATGATTCCTAACCCAAATCGAACATGAAATTTACCCTAACCATACACTGTTCACTCAATCTAACTTTACAGAAGAGCAGAGACAGATTGTTCTTACAATACAGGAATGTAGGGGATGCTCCACCTGTTAAGAACCTCAAAGGTTCATGCAGAAATGATCCCTGGAGAAGATGTAGGCAGCAATGAAGGACCTGAGAGACAAAAAGTCATTTTCCATGGCAAACAACCTGGTCAGGATGAAGGGTTGTGTCTGAATCAGCCTCTCTCTTCTTAATGTAGAGAAGATGAACCAAACCAGGCTTGTGTGGAGAGCTGTTCCCGGGTGCCTAAGGTTGATATACCATTCTAAGTTGTGAAAGTGTCAAAGGAAGTAGGGGCAGCCTCCATCTCATGGGACCCTTGGAAGCAACTGTTAGGACAAAGTGGTTGCCAAGGCAGTGACCTCATTCAGTTCTTGAAGGAAGTGACCTACCTCACTTCCTTGTTGATGGAACTTTCTGAACTTGGGACCGAGGAAACCAAGCACCAGAGCCAGTCCCAATCCCAGTCCAAGTGGTCTCATTTGTTTGGAATCACCAAGGACAGAGTCAGTCTTCTTGGTACTGACTGATGTGAGGATGTCCAAATGCCAGGAAAGATCTGAACAGGGGCCTTTCCTGACTAAGTAGGTAGTGGTTCACCCCTGGCTCCTGACTGCTTCACAGAGTTGGACAAGGACACCAGATCTGAGACAGGACAGACCATTAACGGGGAACATAGTATGGCAAACCTGTCAGAGGACACTCCGGATAATCACAGCCCTACTTGGGGGAAGGAGGTGTCTTTTTGAGTGTGGGTGTGTGGTTTTGTCTCTGTTCTGAGAATAGGTAAGAAAGGAGGTTTCTTTGGTTTGGAGTGAACTGTTTCTAGTAAGTCGTTTTACAAGGTAAGTGTTTCTATTTCTGTGTATCCCACTGTGTCCGTGGTTGTATACATTATAAAAGAGAATGCATCAATGCATGTGTCCTCTCTAGTAGAAAGCTTCCCAGCATTCATCCTGCCCAATTAATGAATGGAGTGTGGTTTCCATATCGATAGGCAACACCTACTACCTTTTTAAGTCCCTGTTTTCTTTCTGAATTCTGACAACTCTTCAGAATAGGCTCTTGGGTTTGTGTCCAAGATATGTACCACCTCCAATCTCTGTCACATGGCCATGTACTGGCTATCTGAAGGGAATGGCCAAGATCTCAGAAAACTCAGATATCAGTGTGACCAGGAAAGTCTCAGTGGAGAAACCCTGCTTTGGGCCTTTTGCTAACCTATTGTTCTGTTGCCCTGAATCTCAGGATGTCTTTGCCTCTGGCCACCCCTTTGGGAAGCCTGAGGAAAACATTTTTCAAATGGAAATGAAGGGCATCACCTGTTAGGATCCTGAATTCCATCAAGGGAGAATAGGAATCCTTTGGGCCAAATGAGTTCTTCAAATCTCTGCAGAGGGGCTTGGGTTTTCTCATGACTCAAATTCACATAAAGAATCTAAACCACAGAGTCAGAAGGCCTCAAATTGAAAAAGCCGAGCAGTATTAATGGCAGGCCTATTTGATCACTCCTGGTTTACAGGAAGTGTGTCCAGGCCACCTTGATGTTAGACAAATGAGGGGAACAGGACCTTAATTTGGACACTGACTTGGGCTGTGGACCTCATTGAAAACTCCAGCCAGACGTTATAAGGAGTGTCTATATGGAAGAAGATGAGGACCATGTGGGAGTGTTTTGGTTTTAATTGTGGTCATTTGTGTGGCGGTTGGAAGAGATGACTGTTCCACTGGGCTTGAACTCTGGTGTGATTCCCCTTAGAGACTGAGTTCTTTAACTGACCTCAGAGAAGTGTTGCCATGAATTGTGTTGGGATTTTAGGAGGCCACACATGAGAGTTGCCCTTGGAACCTGAGATCTAGGCCCAGGTTGGATTTCCACAGAACACTGGGAATTTCAGCCCGGATATTACATACAATTTTTCTTAAAGACTTGGCAGCCATATTTGAGTTTAAAACACACATGGACCTCACATTGTAGATCTCAATGGGCCTGGCTGCATGTGACATTTTGGCCACCCTTAGGGAAACCATGCCTGTGAGAATGCTCCAGTGCTTTCATTGATATTAGCTTCTTCACCATTTAATGGTTCCTGAATTAATTGAATCCCTCAGAGCCTCTAACTTCATCCGTGAAAAATGGCTAGAAAATTACCATGAAATTTTTGATATTTTCATGTTCAGCTGGCACTGGAAAAACTTTCGATGTCCTGTTTCTGATCGTGAGTATACCAGACACTGCCTTGATTGACTTTGTTTCATGAAAATGGTGTAGAACAGATATGCCAGTAAGTTGGAGCCTGGTGAGTAGTGGGCCTAGAGCAGTGGTATGCAATTGTGTGATAAAACATCTGTGTTGCGGCCATGTGGATGAGCCATTGGTTTCCAAATGGCTTGTGACTGACATGGTGCAGCCAGCAGACCCATATATGTAAAGGCATCTTGTATATGGAGAGGATTCACTGCAATGTTCAGAATCATATTGCTATTCTCAAGGGGGCAATCTACATGGGATAGAACCTTGGTTGGTGCATTCTCCTGAAGAACCTGACTCACCACACCTTAAAGAACTCCCTCCACCACTCTGTCCCATTTTAACTCCTTGTATTTCTTGAAGCAAATACCAAACTCCCAGTGGAGCAGCGAGAAACACCACGAAAAGTGGAGGATGACCAATTGGCTTCACAGTCCACACTGAAAGACACTTAGACCCCTGTGTCCATAGTTTACCCACAAAGAGAGAATTCAGCACTGCTGCCTCATGTTCATTGGATAATAAGAAACCATGTCCTCCAAGTAACATAGATGCAGACCCAGCTTTGATGGTCTCTCTACAAAGGAACTAAATCTCCTCAGAACATCAAATATTTCAAGTGCCCACCCTTAGAGGCAGTTTCTCAAAAAGTATTTAGGCCAGCAGAGCTGCATGTTTGTGGAATGTTTACCCTGTCCCTTACTTTTAGAATCTTCTCTACCACCTCCAAAGTTGTAAACTCCTGAGTGTTTTCCATTCCAGATATATATTCACAGATTTTCTAACTCTTATCCTCTAATTGTGTCTTACTTGAGGAGAATGTAATGTCAAGGCCTTGTTCTGGATGAAAGTGGGAAGATTTTTGTGTAGCACATATTTGCATACACATTGGATTCAATTTCCTATTTTCCATTAGATATGCTGAATCCCTGAAACTAACATATACCCTATTAGACTCTGACTACTAATCCTAATATGATGGAGAAAAATAACACAAACAGAATAGAAATACAAGCAGTTTAGAGGAGGTATGTTTTATAGTTGGAGTTGCCTTTTGCATGGTAGAGTGTAGCAGTTATAAATCTAATCAATTATTTGTTGAAATAGTTCTCCATGCGTTTTTAAAGTTTACAAATAAGTGAATTCCTGTCCCCCTTTCTCTGTAGCCTATTCAGCACACGTAATTTTATATGCACATATAGAATCCTACCTGGTACCACAAGTACATTCTTGTGAGGTGGCTGACTTGGCAGATACAAATTGGAAGAAGAGATCACTCCTCCTAAACGCTGCTTGAACTGATAATTCAAATGTGAGTGAGCTTCCTAGTTGAACAACATTATACATAAATCCATGTTCAGTAAAATGAATATATTTGGATCTGTGGATGATATACATTTCATGGTGAATTTCGATTGGCATATATATTGCAATTTTTAATGTCTCTCTCTCTCTGTGTATATAAATATATATATAGATACACTCTCCAGATTTTTCAAAATATGAACTATGTGTCTTATTACACACTTACTAAATTCATTCATATTTATGTTGTGGATTTATAATCAACTTTTCACAAGATTATTCTCAGAAATATTCATCCACCTGAAATACGTATTTGTTTCTTAGTACTGTTTCCACCCCAGATATGCATTCACCGATTTTCAAACTCTTCTACTCTAATTGTGTCTTACTTGGGGTGAAGGTAATGTAAAGGCATTGTTCTGGATGAGAGTGGGAAGATAATTGTGTAGCATATATTTTATACACATTGGATTCATTTTCCTATATTCCATTGAAAATACTGAATCCCTGACAATAAACCATACCCTACTATACTCTGTCTACTAATCCAAATATGATGGAGAAAAACAACCCAAACAGGAGGCATGGGGTATAGTTGGACTTGCCATTTGCATGATAAATGGTAGGTGTTATAAATCTAGTCAATTTTTAATTGAAATAGTTCTCCATGTGTTGTTAAAGTTAACAAATATGTAAATTCCTCTCTGCCTTTCTCTGTAGCCTATTCAGCACATGTATTTTTATACGCTCATATAGAATCCTACCTGGTATCACACTTTCATTTTTGTGAGGTGACTGACTTGGCAGATACAACTTGTGAGAAGAGATCACTCCTCTAAACGCTGTTGAAACTGAAAATTTAAATTTTGGGTGAGCTTTCTAGTTAAACAACATTATACATAAAACCTTGTTCAGTAAAATAAATATTTTTGCATCTGTGGATGCTATATATTTTATGATGAACTTCGATTGGCATATATATTCCTACATTTTAATGTCTGTGTATGTGTTTTGTGTGTGTGTGTGTGTGTGTGTGTGTGTGTGTATATATATATATATATATATATATATATATATATACACACATATATATAATTATGAATATATATATATACACTGTCCTGATTTTTAAAAAATGAAAAATATGTATCTTAAATACACTCCCTAAGTTCATTCATGTTCAAAAATGTGGATTTATAATCAACTTTTCACAAAATTATTCCCAGAAATATTCATCCACCTGAAATACACATTTGTTTCGTAGTTCTGAAAACTAACTTCAGTAAATGGTGCTTACAAATCCTAATATTTGTACAGTAACTGACCCAGATTAACATCAATCAAGTAGATTCGTATGGGACATGATGTGTACTCTGACGTTTATTTTCATTCAACACTGGTACATTACTATTTCTTCAGTTTATACAAATCATAGAAAATATATATTTCATCCACAAGTTCACAAATTTATACGCATTTGTTTCACAATCACTTCCTGCTTCATAAAACATGTATTCCTCCAGGTTTCTTGACTGGTCTTTTCATGAGACTTCTTTCCAAACACATTATTTTCGATTTCCATAATCACTTTTGAAGCAAAACTCACACACCCTTCATGATAAACCATAACCTTAATGTGGCCATTAGATATATAACTGGTTGGAAAGAATGTTTGTCTTTCAATATAAGATTCCCTGTATTTTTTCAGATATAATTTCAATCCATTATTTAAAGTCAGAACCAGATATATTATTTATTCACAGTATGGTCTATTCATGCATTATCTCTATATGCACAGACAAAGGGTACACCTCTTTTTACCCCCATTACTAATTTATACGTCTTGAATATGTTGCTGCCAGAAATGGTGGAAGAAATAGTCATGTCACCTGATCTGCATGTACGTTTTATCACAGTAATATTCTGGACAAAAAAAGCAAAGGTCACACTTAAGATTGTAGCAAAGACTAAATGAAAAGTGAGCATGGATTACTAAACATCCATGTCCAGGTTGCCTAATGCTGTCAAATATCAATCCTATTGGTCACTACATATTTGTTTCTTTCTAAGATTATATATTCAAACTCAACCCTGTTGAAAATATCTAATCCTATCACTCACTTTATACTTTGCCTGATTTTGTAATGTCTCTATTGATATCAGCTTTCCTAACTATTTTCCCCAGTTCATCATTGTGACTGTCTCTTCACTTGTGCTGACATTAACATTCACTGTCTACCGGAAACCCTATTGCTAAACAACATTTGGTCCAAATCCTATACTCACTCTTCTTTCTAAACCTACCGAGAATCTTCCGAATCCTACCGACTATCCCTTTTGACTGGAAGTTCTCTTCTACATTTAATCATCCATGGTACAAGGACCTAAGCCATTGTATATAAATTTACCTGACACATCAGTGCAGAACATAATTCAAAGCTACGTATCCCAATCAAGGGCCCAATGCCCTTTTGGGCTTCAAATCTTAGCTAGATTTCTGTTTTCATACTTATATTTTACCTATATATTCTTGTAAATATCGCAGTTTCCCAATACCATTATTCATCACGCAGAAAGATTCCTAATCCAAATCGAACCTGTTAGTTAAACTAACAATACACTGTTCAGTCAATTTAACTTTACAGAAGAGCAGGGATAGAGTTGGTCTTACAATACAGGAATATAGGGGATCTTCCACATGCTGAGAAACTCAAAGGTCCATGCAGAAATGATTCCTGGAGAAGTTGTAAGCAGCTATGGAGGACCTAAGAGAGCAAAAGTCATCCTCCATGGCAAACAACCTGGTCAGGATGAAGGGTTGTGTCTGAATCAGCTTCTCTCTTCTTAATGTAGAGAAGATGGACCAAACCAGGCCTGTGTGGAGAGCTGTTCCCAGGTGCCAATGGTTGATATACCAATCTAACTTGTGAAAGTGTCACAGGAAGTAGGGGCAGCCTCCATCTCATGGGACCCTTGAAAGCAATTGTTAGGACAAAGTGGTTGCCACGGCAGTAACCTCATTCAGTTCCTGAATGAAGTGACCTACCTCTCTTCCTTGATGACGGATCTCTCTAAACTTGGGATCCAGGAAGCCAGGCACCCAGAGTCAGTCCCAGTTTCTTTCCCAGTGGGCTCAGTTGTTTGGAATAACCAAGGACAGAGTAAGTCTTCCTTGGTACCTCCTGATGTGAGCATTGCCAAATGCCAGGAGAGCTCTGAAAAGGGGAATTTCCTGAGAAAGCTGGTAGTGGCTCACCACTGGCTCTTGAAAACTTCACAGTGTTGGCCAAGGAGACCAGATCTGAGAAGGACAGGCCATTTCAAGGAAACATAGTATGGCCCATCAGTCAGAGTACATTCCAATTAGTCACAGACCTACTTGAATAAAGGAGGGGTCGTTGTGGGTGTGGTTGTGATTTTGTGGTTTAGTCTCATGTTCTGAGAATAGGTAAGAAAGGCGGTTTGTTTGTTTTGTAGTGGACTGTTTATAGTAAGTCATTTGACAAGGCGATTGTTTGTATGCCTGTGTATCCCACTGTGTCCGTGGTTGTAGACATTATAAAAGATAATGCATCAATGGATGTGTCCTGTCTAGTAGAAAGCTTGCCAACATTCATCCTGCCCAATTTATGAGTGGACTGCAGGTTGCTTTAGGGACGGGCAACACCTACTATCTTCCGGAGTTCCTGTTTTCTTCCTGAATTCTGGCCACTCTCCAGAGTAGGCTCATGGTTTTGTGTCCAAGATATGTATCACCTCCAAGCTCTGTGACATGTCCATGTACTGGATAGCTGAAGGGAATAGCAAGCATCTCAGAAAACTCAGATATCAGTGTGACAAAGAAAGTCTCAGTAGAGAAACCCTGCTTTGGGCCTTTTGCTTACCTATTTTTCTGTTGCTCTGAGTGTCAGGAAGGTCTTTGCCTCAGGCAACCAATTCGTGAAGCCTGAAGAAACAGTTTTCAAATGGAAATGAATGGGCATCACCTGTGTATCTTTGCTTAATTGCTTTGGAAAGGGATGTGTCTGAATCAGCCACTTGGTCCTGTGTGAGGCAGTGGCTTAGATTCTCAGCACCTGATGGAACTAAAGAAATTTATTCTATTGCAAGTAGCAACAAATTTAAAAAAATGGAATATCAGAGGATGATTGATAAATGTCAATAAGACAAAAATATAGCAAGAAAAGAAAAAAGTTTTCTTTGTGTAAACACCAAATGGCTGATGATGCCAGTGCTGTGGAAGACCCTAGAGGAAATGAGTGGGTGAATAGAGTCTCAATTCCGAGGTTTTAGCTCAGTAAGCAGGCTGAGACAGCAGCTAAGGCCACAGAACTCATAGAGGAAAGGTCAAGGACAAGGAGTTCCCAGTGACTAAACCTGGGTCAAGGATATGAAGACAAAGTCAAGATCAAATCCTTGGTGGAGAGCTATCACTTTTCCCCATCCACCAAGAGTCTTGAGATTATTCACTTTTTTGGGGGGATATCCTCAAGAATGGGGTTTAAAAAATTATGCTAGTCAAAAGCAGACCCAAACTGGCCAGTGGACTAGGTTCCATGTGTGCATCCAAAACCAAAATGGCAAAAAGATCAGTCACTGTGTATGAAGTATCTTGCCTTACTCTGATAAGTTTCTGATCTCCATCAAGTGAGAATAGGGATCCTGTGAGTCAAATGAGTTCTTCAAAGTCCTGCAGAGGCTAGCCCATATGAGCTTGGGTTTTTTCATTACTCCAAATCACATTAAGAATCTATACCTGACAGTCAGTAGGCCTCAAATTGGAGAAGCAGAGCAGTATTAAGGCCAGGCTTATTTTATCACTCCTGGTTCACAGGAATGGTGTCCAGGCCTAGCTGACTTTAAGCAAATAAGGGACAAGGGAGCTTGTTTTGGATACCGTCTTGTGCTGCGCCCCTCATGGAAACCTCCAGCCAGAGGTTATAATGAGTGTCTATATGGAAGAAGGTGAGGACCATGTGGGAGTGTTTTGGTTTTAATTGTGTTCATTTGTGTAGCAGTTGGAAGAAATGACTGGATCCACCAGGGCTGGAACTTTGGTATGATTCCCCTTAGAGACTGAGTTCTGGAACTGACCTCAGAGAAGTATTGTCATGAATTGTGTTGCGATTTTAGAATGCCACGCATGAGAGTCGCCCTTGGAAACTGAAATCTAGGCCAAGGGTGGCTTTCGACTGATCACTGGGAATCTCAGCCAGGATATCACATGATTTTATTCTGAAAGACTTGACAGGCATAGTTGAGAGTCAAAACACACATGGACTTCACATTGTAGACCTCAATGGGCTGGGCTTCATGTGACCATTTGGCTACTCTTTGGGAAGCCTTGCCTTTGAGAGTTCTTCAGAGCATTCATTGAAATGAGGTTCCTCAACATTAAATGGTTCCTGAATGAATTGAAACCCACAGTTTCTCCAACTTCATCCTTGAAAAGTGGCTAGATAAATACCCTGGAATTTTTAAAACTCCCATGACCAGGTGGCACTGGAGAACCTTTGGATCTCCTGTTGCTGATCATGAGTGTACCAGACAGTGCCTTGATTGACTGGGTTTCATAAAAATGGTGAAGAACAGAGATGCCAGTAATTTGCAGTGCTGAATAGTGGGCCCAGAGCAGTGGTGTCCAGGTGTGTGATAAAATATCTGAGGTGGGGCCGTGTGGATTTCCAATTGACTTCCAAATGCCTTTTGGCTGCCATGGTGCATCCAGCAGAACCTTACATGTTAAGGCATCTTATTATATGGAGAGGTTTCAAGGCAATGTTCAGAATCAGGTTGATATGGTCAAGGAAAAAGCTATGTGAAATAGAAGCCTCGTTGGTGCATTCACCTGCAGTTCCTGACCCACCACACGTGACAGAACTCCCTCCAGCACTGTGTCCCAGTTGAACTCCTTGTATTTCGTGAAGCAAATACCAAACTCCCAGTGCAGCACCAAGAAACACCACAAAAATGGAGGATGATCAAATGGCTTCACAGTCCACACAGGGAGACACTTAGCCCCCAGTGGCCACAGTTTACCTACCAAGAGATAATTCAGCACTGCTGCCTCATGTTCATTGGAAAATAAGAAACCATGCTCTCCATTCACATAGATGCAGACCCAGCTTTGATGGTCTCACTAGAAAAGAAGCTAAACCTTCTGACAACAAAATATATTTAAAGTATCCAACCTCAGAGGCAGTTTCTCAAGAAGTCTTTAGGCCAGCAGATCTCTATGTTTGTGGAGTCTTTACCTCTTAGACCAGGTTGTAAGAAAAGAACACTGACTCCAATTAAAATCAAATTAAAGTAAGCTTATTATTTCCACTGGCTGGGCTGCCTCTCCCTCCCAAAATTGCGAGAACAAGAGAGCAACCCCACCTTTACTACAGCCCAGGTTTGTAGCCCAGAAAGTTACACAAAAATGGGGTAACAGATAACAGAACTCTAACAAGCATCACACTAATGGGAGTTTACTTTTTTTATTTGCTAGCCCCAACATCAAAATTTATGAGGACCATTAGAGCCTCAGAGAGGGTCATTGTCTGGCCACAGAAGGCCAATATTTATGAGGTGTGACAAAGTTTCAGAGAGGGCTGCTATCTGGTCAGAGAGCCATGCACGGGTGAGTTCAAGGCACGGGCAGTCATTCCAAGCAGGTTCAGAATTTGCAGTAATTTACAGTAAAGCCAAAATGATTTTTTCATGGCTTTGTTGCAAGATGGCTCCCAATTTTAATAAAAGATAAGGTTGGGTCTATCATTCCCCCCTTTTCTTATGTGTCCCTTTGTAATCCTTGATAGGTTAGTGGAAAAGCACTGAGGAAATTTTAATCCCTCAGTTAACAGTCACCAAATTTTTAGAACTCACCGAAAACCAGTCTCCCTGATATTACCTGACTTAATTAATTTCTTATATTGATAGTCTATTTATTTTTGGCTCCATTGGTGTAAGTAGAGAGTCGTCTCTCATTTTGGCTTCTTCTCAGCTGAGAGAGGGTGACATGAGTGTGCATGGCGTGAGGGACATGAGTTGCCTTTTTGAAGTCAGTTGAGGGATATGAGTTGCCTTTTAGAAGTCAGTTCTTTTTGAAGTCTTGTTGAGGAAGAACAGGTTGTAAAGTCATCTGGGGATGGGTTCTTCTATGAGAGAAACAAAAAACATGAGTATTGAATAAATGTTGCAGTAGCTGGATCATGTCACTGTATGAAGTACCCTCACCAGTCTTTAATATCTCCAATTATCAGGACTGTGAACTTAATATTTAACTTTTAGTGATTCAATTGTCCCTCCCCATAATATACAGTTTAATAATTTAATGTCATCTGATTTTGCAAAATCCTTTCACTAGTAAGACCTCTGTGTTTAATAGAGAAACATTTAATTCTGTTACTCAGGGCTGGATAATCGTACTAGCAAACACCAAGCCTACCTGTGTAGGTTAGGAATATCTGTAGGCCTTGAACTAAAAACTTCTGCCTCTGGCAGCTCCTCTTGATAGTCTATTTTTATAGTTATCAGGCATTCCTCTCTGAGAATTCTTCTTTGTAGCCAACAGTTTTACTTATTTTGGGAGGCTAACATAAAGTGTATACCTTAAAATATTATTATTATTATTATTATTATTATTATTATTATTATTATTATTATTTAAAATGCCCAGGAATGGCTGTATTTTGGTTTTAACTGTCTTTGCTAAGTGTTTAAGATGAATCAGTCAAACTGACTTTTGTTTCTATCTATTGTTAGCAGTCAGCTGAGCTTTTATGGGAGTCATTCCTTGGGAAACTTGAGAGCAGCTTCTCAGTTCTGCTAGTGCAATTTGAGCTAGGTGGGTCCAGGTCTTGCTTGACCATGTGGCTTCCCTCAGAAGCATCAAGGATGTGTCCCTTTCCTGATGACTCTCCTCTTTGTAGCAAATGCACTGATTGGCTTTCTGGTCTCCAGTGGTCTCATTAATCTCTCTGATCGGGAGGTTATGTGGCCCAGAGTTGCAAAGCTCATAGAGAAATCCCTTGTTCCCTGGATTCAGACTGACTCAGAGGGCAAGAGTCAAATATCGTTTTTTTGGGCCCTTTACATTTAACTTTAATTTTCAATCCTAATCTGAAACAACCAGCAAAAGAATTTTAACAGCCATATATTAAGAGTACTGCGCTTTAATGTCTATAAGTTTATAATTATTTATATTTTATTAATTGGCATCTTATTATTCTGTCTGTCTTGTAGTTGATGACTTATTATCTTAAACTAACCCATGTTGTGTTCTTAAAGCAACACTTCTGTAAAACACCAACAGGGAATCTTTAGATCACTTATAAGGAAATTAAAAAATAAAATTTTTTTAACAAGAGTAAAAATACTTAGTTCATGTAATAGCTACCCTGAATTTTTTGGGTGAGTTATATATTATATCATCTTTTTGATATCCTACTTATCTTGACAGAAAAAAAAATTTGAACATCACTTTAAATGAAATAAAATCTGACCTACTGCTTTCGTAGTCATTCTCACATGTAGTAAGATGGGACACAGAGTCTTATCTCAGGTAAGCAGGGCTCCTTATAAATCTTAAATGCTTTAGTTCTAAAGCTGATCTTTGTTTTTTAAATATCATTTTACAAGGTTTACATAAATTGTTTGAGGTCACATGAACATTAGCTCACACCATATGATATCACATTTAAAACATGAATTAAAGTACGGCTGAAAGATTTTAACCTTTACATAGATTAGGGTCTCATTAACTTAAAAATACATTTAAATTGTTCCACAATGTAAAAAGTAACATAAAACTTTACATATATTATTGATAACAGGTAAATAAATCCCCAATATATATTTTATTTACCATACAACTTCAGAACACCTGCTTGATATAATGCTCTTTTAAAGTTTCTACCTTATAGAGTTTTATAACTGGAAGATATGAGCACATTAATAGCATCACAATTACATTGATGTTTCTACATTAACCAAGTTTAGCTTTTAAAGAAATGGCAGTACAGTGCTCCAAAATAACAGTTCTTATTTAAACAGTTGTTTAATTTTTATGGTTGCTTGCTCTAGAAAATTTATTTCTTAATAAACTAAATGTTATGGGTAAACTTATGTTTAAGAAATTTTTGTCTCTTTAACACATGACTGATTTTTACAATCTTATACAGACTTTAGTACAAACTTATACAGACCTTAGTATATCAATCAGATATCAAACAAAAGTACTCATGAATGAGTAATCCCATATCAAATTTACTTTACTTATTTATCAAAATATTAGACAAATGTTTTGAACAGTGTAAGCCATTTTTTTTGATTGAAAGAAAAGTCCTGGAACATAGGCATATTAGACCTTTTGTAGACATTAATACTTTATTAGATTTTTGAACACCTAGAAAAACTTGTAAGCTTAAATTTAAAGAAATTTATATTTATCTGTTTACCCAATTTAAATTGAAACATTTAAATCACGTGAATTAAAGATCTTTGGATCCACTTTTTAAAATTGTTTTTATGAGTGCTTTTTAATATGAGTGCTCCTTATATATGTTAATTTGTGTATCATATATATGATATATGGACATATGTATACATATATAGACATACAACACATAACAAATTGTGCACACATAATAAAAGTGAAGGCCTTGTAGCTTTTCACAGGTGAAACCTCCATTGCAATGATTTAAAAATTCCACAGTTGGTCAAAGATATTACTGATCAGAAAAACATTAACCTAGGTCTGTAGGAGCAAAATCATGAGCTCAAAAAATAAATAAAGAATCTAAGGAAAAAATTATGAGTCCTAGAAAAAATGACTGGCCAGTAATTAGTAAATACCATACAATTTACTTTTTTTTCCTTAGGCCTCAAATAAGTCTCCTACTAAGCTTACAGGCTTCTTTCATTTGCATTTCAAAATAATTCCTGGCTGAGGTCTGGAAGAAGCAGGAAAAAATGGCTATTCTGAGCAGAAACCTTAGGCCTAAGGTATTTTAACCATTATTTTCAGGTTAGGATGTTGAAAATTATGATACAAGTTTAAGATACAATTCACAAAATTTTATATCTTTACAAGTTGTTTTGTCAACAGATATCATACTATGATTTAGTATCCTTGTCCAAATTAATGCACTGGTACACACAGTGACATTTTCCCAGGCTACCTAATTTAAAATTGGTGAAAAAAAGACTGAATGATTGGGAAGTTACTTGCCAACTTGGAAGTAGAGTTCTTTAGTTTTCCATCCTAAGTATTTAAGTTCTCTGGCATGAATTATCTGAAACCATAAACTAAACAATTACCTAAACCCGACTTTTAACTGCAAGATTGTGGAATGCTTCAAAAACCCATTCAGATACCAGATTGGTACAATGAAACATCATCATTTAGACACACATTCAGCTAAGATCATTTCCAAGAAACAATTTATAATATTAACACATTATTGCACATGTCTTAAAGGGCCAGAAAAAAGGCACAAGACAGGCAGAAATTAACTCCAGACAATGGCTGACAGACAGAACCCTTTAAAACAGAGCAAATAAGAGAAAAATCTCCTTCCCCAGTGGCACCACAGATGTCCCCACAAGGGGACCAAATGTTTTCACAGAGGAGCAACCTGAAATGTAAAATAAAGTGTCTCCATGGTGACTTTACTGCATTTAGTGTCCCCTTTTTGTTTTTCTCTTTTTTTAAGAAGACAGAGGCGGCATTATCCTTACAGTGCAGGGAACGAAGGAGGGAATTCCCTGAAGCAACAGGGCTTCGGCAGATGCTGGGAGATACTCAGTTCTTCATTCCCCAGCAGGCATTGCCATCTGCACTGGGTGTGCTCCAGGCAGCCAGCTAGGGGCTTCTCTCATTCTGCTTAACAAATGGTGGTAAAGTTCATCAAAGTTTCTTAAAACACAGTCCAAAGGGGTGTCAGGCTTACTTGCTTTGTTACCCATTTTCCCGTTCAATATCCTTAAGATTTTATCACAGAAATCACAATACAAAACGCACAAAAACAAAAAAACAAAAAACATATAGAACACAGAACAAAACACACACACACACCAAAAAAAAAAAAAAAAAAAAAAAAAAACCAGAATCCCGGTGCCAAAACAGAAAAACAGAGGAGCAATTCAACGTCTTGCTAAAGCTCTGGGGTAGGAGCGCGTGCGTGTCCCTCGGCACCTCTCTAACCTTGAAAGGAATTCCCTACAGAACCGAACAGAGGAAAGAACGATTCTCATTACTGTCCTGGACAGGAGTGTATGTGAGCCTACCCAGGCCACCTCTCTGTCATTAGAAGAGATCTCCCTTAACCAGATATAAGATGTTATCAAGGTGCCACTTACCTATGGAGGCCTCCTCCACCAGGTGCTTGCTAATAGTTTCAGTGTGGTGGTTCACTGCAGTGCTCGCCAGACCTACGGCTCACTCCAAGGCCTTGGAACATCTCAAGTTTTGCACCCCCTAGAGTGGGTCCCCAGCCCGTAGCCCTAGAGGGAAGGCCAGCTTCAGAATTTTCAGCAGTCTGGTCTTGTGATCTGGTCGGGCAGGGTCATCTCACTGGGGAACTCCAAAATGTTGGACTAGGATGCAAGAAAAAACCACTGACTCCAATTAAAATCAAATTAAGGCAAGCTTATTATTAAAACCAGCCAGCCTGCCTCTCCCTCCCAAAATGGGGGGAACAAGACAGCAACACCACCTTTCCTACAGCCCAGCTATATAGCCCAGAAAGTTACACTAAAAGGGGGTTACAGATAACAGAACTTTGAAAGCATCACACTAATGGTAGTTTATATTTTTTTGCTGGCCCCTACATCAGAAATTATGAGGACCATTAGAGACTCAGAGAGGGTCGTTATCTGGCCTGGGAAGGCCAATGTTTATTAGATGTCACTAATGTTTCAGAGAGCACTGTTATCTGGTCAGAGAGTCAGGCGTGGATGAGTTCAAGGCACGGGCAGGCATTTCAAGCAGGTTCAGAATTTGCAGTAATTTATAGTAAAGCCCAAATTATCTTTTCACGGTTTTCTGGCAAGATGGCTCCCAATTCTAATAAAAGATCAGGTTGGGTCTATCAAGCCTGTCCTTTACTTTTGGAAACTTCTCTACAACCTGCAAGGTTGTGAACTCCTGACCATTTTACATTCCAGATATGTATTCACAGATTTTCTAACTCTTGTCCTCCAACTGTGTCTTACTTGGGGTGAAGGTAATATAAAGGCATTATTCTGGATGAGAGTGGGAAGATTTTTGTGTAGCACATATTTGCATACACATTTAGGTGATCACTCCTCCTAAACACTGATGGAACAGAAAATTCAATCTATGCGGGAGCTTCCTAGCTGAACAACATTATACACAAATCCAAGTTCATTAAATAAATAGTTTTGGATCAGTGGATGATATATATTTCAAGATGGATTTAAATTGGCATATATATTGCTATATTTTAATGTCCATGTGACTTTTGTGTTTATACTGTTTTGTGATTTATGTGGATTTATAATCAAATTTTCACAAGATTATTCTTAGAAATATTCATCCAACTTAAATACATACTTTTTTTTTCTAGTACTGAAAAGTAACTTCAGTGAATGGTGCATAAAAATCCTAATATTTCTACAGTAACTGACCCAGATTAACATCAATGCAAGTAGATTCCTATGAGACATGATGTGTATTTTGATGTTCATTTTTACTCAACACTGGTACATTACTATTTCTGCAGTTTATGCACATTATATATAGTATGATATATAATGTTCAATCACTTCCTGCTTGAGAACACATGTATTCTTACAGGTTTCTTGACTATTCTTTTCATGAGACTTCTTTCCAAACGCATTATTTTTGATTTCCATAATCACTTTTGAAACAAAACTCACACACCTTTCAGGATAAACCACAACCATAATATTACCATTAGATGTATAACTGGTTGCAGTGAATGATTGTATATCAATGTGAGATTTCTTTTATATTTTCAGATATAAATTCAATCCATTATTTAAAGTGGAACAAGTTATATTATTTACACACAGTATGGTTTATTCATGCATTATCTGCATATTCATAGACACAGGGTACACCTATTTGTACCCTCAATAGTAATTTATACGTCTACAAAATATTGCTACAGAAATGGTGGAAGAAATACTCATGTCACCTGATCTACATATACATTTTATCACAATAATATTCTGGACACAAAATGCAAAGGTCACACTTATGATTTTACCAAAGCCTAAATAAAAAGTGAGCATGGATTAATAAAAACATCCATGTCCTGGTTACCTCATGCTCTCAAAAGTCAATCCAATTTGTGACAACATATTAGTTTCTGCCTAAGATTATATATTCAGACTAAAACCGTTGAAAATGTCTAAACAAATTACACACTTTATACTTTTACTGACTTCCTAATGTCTCTATTTATATCTGCTTTCCTACATATTTTCCCCAATTCGTCATTGTGACTCACTCTTCACATGTGCTGACATTTACATTCACTCTCTACCCGAAACCTTATTTGTAAAGAACTTTTGGTAAATCCTATACTCACTCTTCTTTCTAAACCTACTGACTATCTTGCTAATCCTACAGACTATCCCTTTTTTATTGGATATTCTGTATGTTATTCAATCATCCAGTGTATAAGATCCTATTTCTTTGTATATCGATTTATCTGAGACATCTGTGCAGAATATAATTCAAAGCAAAGTATGCTACTCAAGGGCCCAATGTCCTACTTGGCTTCAAGTCTTCCCTAGATTTCTGTTTCCATACTTATATTTCACCTATATATTCTTGTAAATATCTCAGGTTCCCAATACCATTATTCATCCAGCAGAATGATTCCTAACGCAAATAGAACATGATATTAACACTAACCATACACTGTTTCCTCAATCTAACTTTACAGCAGTGCAGGGATAGAGTTAGTCTTACAATCCAGGAATATAGGGGATCTTCCACCTGCTGAGAATCTCAAAGATCCATGCAGAAATTATCCCTGAAGAAGATATAGAATGCTATGAAGGACCTGAGATACCAAAAGTCATTTTCCATGGCAAACAACCTTGTCAGGATGAAGAGATGTGTCTGAATAAGCCTCTCGCATCTTAATGTAGACAAAATGGACAAAACCAAGCCTGTGTGGAGATCTCTCCCCCAGTACCTATGGTTGATATACCATTCTAACTTGTGAAAGTGTCACAGGAAGTAGGGGCAGCCTCCATCTCATGGGACCCTAGGAAGAAACTGTTAGGACAAAGTGTTTGCCAAGGCTGTGAGCTCATTCAGTTCATGAAGGAAGTGACCTACCTCACTTCTTTGTGATGGAACTCTCTGAACTTGGCATCCCGGAAACCAGGCACCCAGGGCCAGGCCCAGTAACAGTCACAGAGATCTCACTTGTTTGGATTTATCATGGAAAGAGTCAGTCTTTCTTGGTACCTACAGATGTGAAGATGGCCAAATGCCAGAAAAAATCTGAAGAGGTGTCTTTCCTGAGAAAGCAGGTAGTGGCGGCTCAAAGCTGGCTCCTGACAACTTCACAGAGTGGGCCAAGGAGTCCAGATTTGAGAACAGACAGGCCATTTCGGGTGAACAAAGAATGGATCACCAGGCAGAGGACACTCCGGTTAGTAACAGACCTTCTTGGGGGAAGGAGGTGCATTTGTGGGAATGAGTGTGGGTTTGTGGTTTTGTCTCATGTTCTGAGAATAGGTAGGAAAGTTGGTTTGTTTGTTTTGGAGTGGACTGTTTCTATTAAGTCATTTGACAAGGCAAGTGTTTCTATGTCTGTGTATCCCACTTTGTCTATGGGTGTAGACATTACAAAAGAAAATGCATCAATGGATGTGTCCTGTCTAGGAGAAAGCTTCCTAACATTCACGCTGCCCAATTTATAAAAGGACTGTGGATTGCCTTATTTGTGGGCAAGACCTGCAATCTTCCTAAGTTCCTGTTTTCTTCCTGAATTCTGGCCACTCTCCAGAATAGGCTCATGATTTTATGACCAAGATAGGTACCACCTCCAAGCTCTGTGACTTGGCCATGTACTGGGTAGCTGAAGGGAATGGCAAGAATCTCAGAAAACTCAGATATCAGTGTTACCAGGAAAAGTCTCAGTGGAGAAACCCTGCTTTGGGACTTTTGCTTACCTATTGTTTTATAGCACTAAATGTCAGGAAGGTCTTTGCCTAAGGCCACCCCGTTGTGAAGACTGAATAAAACAGTTCTCTAATGCAAATGAATGGGCATCAAATGTCCCTCTTTGAGTAATTGATTTCGAAAGGGATGTGTCTGAATCAGCCTGTTGGCCCTGTGTGAGGCTGTGGCTTAGATTCTCAGCACCTGATGGATCTAAAGAAAGATGCCATGTGTGCATCCAAAACCAAAGTGGCCAAAAGAGCATTCATTATGGATGAAGTCTCTCGCCTTCCTCTGTAAGTTTCCTGACCTCCATAAGGTGAGAATAGGAATCCTTTGGGTCAAATGAGTTCTTCAAAGCCCTTCAGAGTCTAGCCCATTGGTGCTTGGGTTTTCTCATGACCCCAATCCACATAAAGAATCTAAACCCCACAGTCAGTAGGCCTCAAATTGGAGAAGTGGAACAGTAATAATGGTAGGCCTATTTGATCACTCCTGGTTCAGAGGAAGGGTTTCCAGGCCACCCTGACTTTAGGCAAATGACAGGCAAGGGAGCTTATTTTGGACACTGTCTTGTCCAGCGCCCCTCATAGATACCTCCAGCTAGAGGTTATGATGAGTGTCTATGTGGAAAAGATGAGGGCCATATGGGAGTGTATTCGTTTAAATTTTGGTCATTTGTGTGGCGATTGGAAGAAATCACTGGGTCCACCTGGGCTTGAACTCTGGTGTGAATCCCCATAGAGACTGAGTTCTGGAACTGACCTCAGAGAAGTATTGCCATGAGTTTTGTTGGGATTTTAGGAGGCCACGCATGAAAGTAGCCCTTATGAACTTAGATCAAGGCCACAGAGCACTGGGAATCTCAGCCAAGATAATCCATGATTTTCTTCTTAAAGTCTTGGCAGCCATAGTTGAGAGTCAAAACACACATGTACCTCACATTGTAGACTTCAATTGGACTGGATTCATGTGACCTTTTGTCCACTCTTTGGGAAGCCTTGCCTATGAGAGTTCTCCAGAGTTTCATTGAAATGAGCTTCCTCAACATTTAATGGTTTTTGAAACCCACAGTTCCTCCAACTTCATCCTCGAAAAATGGCTAGATAAACACCATGAAATTTTTGAAATTCCCATGACCAGGTGGCACTGGAGAATCTTTGGATGTCCTATTGCTGATCATGAGTGTATCAGACTGGGTTTCATGAAAATTGTGTAGAACAGAGATGCCAGTAAGTTGGAGTCTGCAAATTATTGGGCCTAGAGCAGTGGTGTGAAGGTGTGTGATAAAACATGTGTGGTGGGGCCATGTGGATCTGCCATTGGCTTCCAAATGGCTTGTGACTGACATGGTACAGCCAGCAGAACCTTCCATGTAAAGGCATCTTTTTATATAGGGAGATTTCAAGGCAATGTTCAGAATCAGGTTGCTATGGACAAAGGGGCAACCCATGTGGAATAGAATCCTGGTTGGTGCATTCACATGCAGACCGTGACCTCCACACGTGACAGAACTCCCTCCAGCACTGTGTCCCAGTTGATCTCCTTGTATTTCATGAAGAAAATACCAAAGTCCCAGTGCAGCAGCAAGAACCACCACGAAAAGTGGAGGAGGACCAAATAGCTTCACAGTTCACACGGTGAGTCACTTAGCTCCCAGTGGCCATAGTTTAACTACAAAGAGAGTACTCGCACTGCTGCCTCATGTTCTTTGGAAAATTAGAAACAATGTCCTCCAGGTCACATAGATGCAGACCCAGCTTTGATGGTCTCACTAGAAAGTAAGCTAAAGCTACTGACAACAACATATATTTCAAGTGCCCAACCTCAGCGGCAGTTTATCAAGAAGTCTTTAGGCCAGCAGAGCTCCATGTTTGTGGAGTGTTTACCATGTGCCTTACTTTTGGAAACTGCTCTACCACTTCCAAGGTTGTGAACTCCTGAGTATATTCCATTCCACATATGCATTCACAGATTTTCTAACTCTTCTCCTCTAATTGTGTCTTACTTGGGGCGAAGTTAATGTCAAGGCATTGTTGTGGATGAGAGTGGGAAGATTTTTGTGTAGCACATATATGCATACACATTAGATTCATTTTCCAATTTTCCATTCAAAATACTTAATCCCTGACAATAACTCATAAACTACTAGACTCTGAAGGCTAATCCTAATATGATGGAGAAAACTAACCCAAACAGAATAGAAATACAAGCAGTTCAAAGGAGGCATGGTGTATAGTTGGACTTGCCATTTGCATTATGAAGGGTAGGTGTTATAAATCTAGTTAATTTTTAATTGAAATAGTTCTCCTTGTGTTTTTAAAGTTAATAAATATATAAATTCCTGTCTCCCTTTCTCTGTAGCCTATTCAGAACATGTATTTTTATATGCACATATAGAATCATACCTGGTATCACATGTACATTCTTGTGAGGTGGCTGACTTGGCAGATACAAATTATGAGAAGAGATCACTCCTCCTAAACCCTGTTGGATCTTAAAATTCAACCTATGGGTGAGCTTCCTAGTTGAACAACATTAAACATAAATCCATGTTCAGTAAAAGAAATATTTTTGCATCTGTGCATGATATATATTTCATGATAAATTTCGATTGGCATATATATTGGTAATTTAATGTCTCTCTGTGTGTTTTTTTTGTATATATATATATATATATATATATATATATATATATATATATATACTCTCCAGATTTTTCAAAATATGAAATATATGTGTCTTATATACACTCCCTAAATTCATTTATGTTCATGTATATGGATTTATAATCAAGTATTCACAAGATTATTCTCAGAAATATTCATCCACCTGAAATACATATTTGTTTCTAGTACTGAAAACTAACTTCAGTTAATGTTGCATACAAATACTAATATTTGTACAGTAACTGACCCAGTTTAACGTCAATGCAAGTAGATTACTATGGGACATGATGTGTATTTTGACGTTCATTTTTATTCAACACTGGTACATTACTATTTCTTCAATTTTTTTTTAAATTTTTTTTTTAAAGTGAGAAAGGGGAGAGAGAGGGAGAGAGAGAGAGAGAGAGAGAGAGAGAGAGAGAGAGAGAACTTTTAATATTTTATTTTTTTTTAGTTATCGGCAGATACAACATCTTTTGTTTGTATGTGGTGCTGAGGATCGAACCCGGGCCGCACGCATGCCAGGCGAGCGCGCTACCACTTGAGCCACATCCCCAACCCCTATTTCTTCAATTTATGCACATCATAGGATATATATTTCATCCACAAACTAGCAAACTTATAGGCATTTGTTTCACTTTCAATAACTTCCTGCTTCAGAACACATGGATTCCTCTAGGTTTCTTGTCTGGTCTTTTCATGAGACTTCTTTCCAAACACATTATTTTCAACTTTCATAATCAGTTTTGAAGCAAAACTCACACACTTTTCATGATAAACCATAATCCTAATATAACGTTTAGATGTATAACTGGTTGGAATGAATGTATGTGTATCAATATAAGATTTCCTGTATATTTTCAGATATCAATTGAATCCATTATTAAATTTGGAACCCATTATATTATTTATTCACAGTATTGTCTATTCATGCATTATCTCTATATTCATATCACAGGGTACACCTATTTGTACCCCCAATATTAATTTGTACATTTGGACACAGAAGCAATGGTCACACTTATTATTTTACCAATGTAAATGTCAGGCGAGCATCGGAGGAAGAGACTACCAGGGACTGTCTAATGCAACAGCCAGAAGTTAATGGGGGTCCAGCATGCTGGGGCTCAGAGCTCCCTTGAATAGAGCAGAGAGCCCTGAGAACAGCTTAAACAGAGCTTATATACTTTCCATGGAGAGGGCAGGGAGGGAAGAGTATTGATGGGTCAGGGCGAGTGGGTAGTTTGCGTGCAAATGGGTGAGGGAGTACATTCTGCAGTTTTGCAGTTGGTACAGCACATTCAGGGAACAAGATTAGCAGACAGTTCTCAAGATATCAACAGTGTTTTGTTAAGCATACCGTAAAACTGGAAGTGACAATTACCTATTTTATTTACCTTTCATTCCCCACTTTCTTTTGGTTACATTAAATCATAATAGTGATCATTGGGGATGTCACATTTTATGTCTGCTAGTGTGGTATATTGATTTCTGATTACCATAAGTTTAACTTGTCCAATTTGAGCTTGGAGAAAGGAAACTACACGGTTGAGCAAACAGGGTCCTACAGTTAGCAATAATGTGAGGATTATTAAGGGACCGGCCAGGGCTGATAAAAGCGTAGTTAACCAGGGGGACTCTGTGAACCAAGACTCAAACCACCCTTTTTGGGCCTCTCTCTCTTGTTGATGCTCTTCAATGCGTCTTCTTAATTTAATCATAGATTCTTTTACAACTCCAGTATGGTAGGCATAATAACAACATTCTTCCCTCAATGCAGGACAAAGGCCCCTTCTCTCATGAAGAGGAGGTCGAACCCTCGCCTGTTCTGTAAAACAACTTCAGAGAGAGAGGTTAAAGATTCTTGTAAAGCTGTGATGGTGGTTTTTTAATATCTTTAAGTTTTGGTCTATTGCTGCTTCTAATTGGGTCATTTGTTGTGTCCCATGGATTAGGGCAGTGGTTCCTGTGCCCACCTCTGCAGCAACTACTATTCCTCATAGGATGGCTAAAGTGAAGGATACAGGTTGCCAGCAGAACCGGGTTGTATGCCCCCCTATTTGAAATTTAAATGATCCTGCCTCATGATAGAGCACTCGGGGAAACATCTGCACCATTACATAATTAATCACATCTGTTGATAATTTTATGAATAAACAATGTTTAAGTATATAGAATTATACTGTTGTAGGTATGGACAAGGCAAGGCACCTAAGATAGCACCGAAGACATGGAAACAGTCCTATTTGGTTGCAACTGGATATAGAGGGCATTGCTTCTGTTGTAATCAATTAATCCCCTTAATCCCAAGTTTAGGTGGTTTCAGAATTTTGTACCCAACATGTAAGGGAAAAGACTCAGAAATTCACAGTCTGCAGAAGTTCACAAAAAGCAGTTTTTGGTTCTGTTTTTATTTTCCTCTTCTCTGGGAAAGATAACTTTTTAAGGACACCTGGGAGGGGGAGAGCTTTTTTCTTCTCTTTTATTTTCTCCCTGCCAGCTGTTACCATGGAGCCCAGTTGGTAACTTCTTTATCTTGGAAATGTAGCCTACTCTGGAAGCCTCAGCTCAAGGCCAGAGGCCTTGTTCACATATTTTGTGAAAAACTAGTAAGGGGGTGTCTAGCTTAGAAGTGCTGATTTTTCCAGCGAGTGGCCAAGTATAACAGAGCAACACGAAAAGAGGAAGTTTATCTACACTGAACTCTTTTATAGGGACTTTGTTGCTGAAAGTCCTAAAGTCAGCCACGATGAAGACTTCTGGAGAAGGCCATTTAAGATTTTTCTGTGGGCCTGGTACAGAGGGGAAGACGGGGAAGGCGGGGGATGAGAGCAGTTCTGTGGTTCTGAGAATAAAGAAAAAGAGATATAAAAGAATAATGGGAAAAGGGTTTGGGATTTTCCTGGAAACAAAACTCGAGCAGTAGAACAGGTAGAGCAGATGGAAAGACAGGAGTGAGTATCCCAAAAAGCCTGTGAGGGACATTAAATTCTTAGTGACCTGTTTTTAGTGATGACAAAGCAACTTTAAAGGCCATTTTCATTACAACTTGGATAGGCGTCTGAGGGCACTCCTCAGCTGGTTTGAGCTTTGGGTTATCTGGTAAGAGGACCTGGTGGGACCCGGTGTGGGCACTGACAGGAGAAGAGAGGAGTGAGTGGGTGGAAGGGTACCTCAGTACCTGCTACCTCAGCAAGGGGGCAATGGTCTGAGAACCAGCGGAGGTTTGGGTTTTTGATCTAGTAATTGGAGGGGAGAAATCAGGTTGTTGATGTGAGAGTGACAGCAGAGAGTCTGGAGCAGAAGGATCTATTGGAGAAACATAGTTCATGATGTGAGCAAAGGAGGGAAAAGGCCTACACATAGGGGAATTTTCTTCTATCCTTTTGAGCACTTGCCGAAGTTGAAAAAGTCACACAGAATTTGAGGATCTAGACATCCCTCTGGGGGCCATCGGTTTTGGTTTTCTAATTGGTAATATGGCCAATGCTGTGAACTGAATTTGATGAGGAGTTTGGGTTCCACCAGGCAGCCCCTGTATGCTCACATCCCCATGACTTACGGAAGAAGACGGCTTTTCCCCCACACAGCCGTGGTTGTTTGTGGCTTTGATAGTCCACCGGGCAAACATAGTAATCTAGGATAGCCAACATGCATCAGGCTTGCGTGTCCCTACATCCATAATGTTTGTTTCCATTATCTATGGTACAGAAGAAATTTAATGGAATTTTAGTTAGATCCTCTTCATCAGAGATATCCCAATTGGAAAGACGTATACTCAGCTGACAAATATCTGGGTGGAGAGATGGCCACCAGGTCCCTAAGGGTGTTGTATGCGAGACAGACCATACTTCTTGTCTAATAGGATTTGTGATCAGCCATGGCTGCTGAATGGGCTGATGATGGTTAGGACTAGTGGTGGCCAAGGGGAGAGTCTATAGCCTTATCCACATGGACAATATGCAATTTGAAAGGGTTACCAGTCTTTTCCACTTTCAAGCCAGAGTCTGGACAGGGCGCAGGCTTGAGGTGAGAATTAGGATCCAGGAAGTGATTCCGTCTACCTTTACCACTGTAGATTTTATAAGTAGCACCTGATATGGTCCTGTCCAGCGGGGTTCCAGGGATGACACCTGAAGTCATCTTATGTAGACGAAGTCTCTTATTTGATATCTATGTGGAGTCTCCTCTTCACCAGGTTGGTAGGCAGTGGCCAGCTGGTTTGACAGGTATCGCTGAGTTCTTTCAAGAGCTTTAAGTTTGTCAAGCAAGGGGGTGTGGAAGGGATCGGTAGGTCTTAGAGTTGGGGTTAGGTCCTTACTGGAGGAGGGGCCCCATAGAGAATTTCATAGGAGGTGAGGTTACTCAAAGAAACAGAGGGAGTATTTCTTGCATGAAACAGTGCATAAGGCAGGAGCATAGTCCAATCGTTGATGCCCTCTCTAAGCTTAAGTTTGTTAAGGTCTCTTTAATGGTTCTATTAATTTTTTTTAACCTGTCCTGAGCTCTGGGGTCTATAAGCACAACGTAACTTCCAATTTATCCCCAGGGTCCTGGCTAACCCCTTACTTACCTGGGCCATGAACGCCGGTCCATTATCAGACCCTATACCCTTAGGTAGGCCGTATCATGGAAAAATATCTTTCAGGATTTTTTACCACCATTTGTGCCTTTTTTATTGTGGGAAAGGCTTCAATCCATCCTGAAAATATATCTACAAACACTAGGAGATATTGAAGTCCATACCTTGCTGGCTTAATTTCAGTAAAGTCCACTTCCCAGAATTGTCCTGTTCTGGTTGTTCATAGGTGCTTTCCTGCAGGAAGCTTGGAAGGGTAAGCATTAACCTATTGACAGAACAGACAGGGTTTTGTTACCCGTTCAGTTATGTCCTTTCGCTGTGAGTCGGTTAGTGAAAACTCTGTTCTTGATCCTTCAGGAATGCCTGCAGTTTCTTTGAACCAAGGTGTGTGAATTGATGTACATTTTTAACGTAGTGTAGGGTTTTCTGAAATTGCAGGCTTGGCTCAGTGAACTTGAGGAGTTAAGTGCCAGTGTTGTTAGATGTTATCAAAAGCTTGCTGGTGCTCAGGGGTCCATTGGAATTGGGCATCTCCCTTTAACAGCGGGTATAAAGGAGAAGTTAAGGACGCAAACACAGAAATTAAAAACCTGCAAAATCCAGTAGTCCCAAGGAACTCTCTGTGTTGTCTGCTGCTGGGGGAGGGTTATCTGCACAACCGTTTGTTTTCTGGGCTCAGTGAGCCATCGTTTACCACCCCTAAGGAAATAGCACAGGAAGACTACTTCTTGCTGGCAAATTTGGGGTTTTTTGGAAGAAGCTCTATACCTGAGTTGAGCAAGCTTATATAATAGTGCTTGGTTCCCAGACTCACAGTTTTCCTTGGTGTTGGCTGCAGTAGCAGGTCATCCATGTATTGAAGCCGGGTGACTTCGGGGTGCATAGTTCTGAAGTTGTTGACATCTCTGTGGAGGGCTTCATCAAAGAGAGTGGGGGAGTTTTTGAACCCCTGTGGGAGTCTAGTCCATGTTAGTTTACCATATGTTCCGGTTTCTGGGTCTACCCACTCAAAAGCAAACAGCAACTGACTGTCTTTATGCAGAGGCATGCAATAGATAGCATCTTTATGTCCATACCATTTCTACTCAGGGTTCAGAGTGATAACCAGATTGTACGAATTATTTACCATGGGGTGAATGTCCTGCACTCTGTTGTTGATCTCTCTTAGGTCTTGAACGGGGGATAGTCCCCAGTTCCTGGATTTTTTACAGGTAGCAGGGGAGTGTTCCAGGCCGATTGACAGGGCCTTAGGACCCTAAGGCCAGATATTTCTGAATATGGGGCCTTATCCCATCTTTACCTTTTTTGCTCAGAGGATGTTGTTTGACATTGATTGGGGAGGCTGAGGTTTTTAACTCCACTGTTCTTGGAGGTTGTTTCATGGCTAGGCCTAACCCAACAATTTTGCCCAGGCATCTGGGTAATCTGTTATCCATTTCTGGGGTAGCTTGCCTGTTTGATCAGTCTTGGAGTGTGTGAAAAGTGGATGTTCATCTTCGACTGACATTTATAAAGCCATGACTATAGGAGTTTTTAATGAAGGATTTAGAAATTTTATTTTGGGGCCTTCGGGGTTAAAAGTTGTTTTGGCCCAGAGCTTACTGAGCAGATCTCTGCCCATCAATGGGGCCAGGCATTCTTGGATTACTAGGAAGGAATGTTGGATTTTTTCTTTCCCCATGTCTATGGTCCTCTTAGTTGTCTAAGTCTGATATTTACTGCTGTTAGCCCTTTGAACTAGAGACCTTTTATTTGATAGAGGGCCCAGTGGGGCCTTAAGGGCTGAGTATACTGCTGCTGTATCCACTTCAAAGATTATGGGGTCCCCTTCACTTCAAAAGTTACCCTGAGCTCGGGGAAGGGATCTGAGTCCCGACATTCTTAGTCAACCTCCAGAGTCAGAAAGGCTGTCTGGCGTGGCTGTCTCTTTCTAGGGCACTCTTTGGCTCAGTGTCCTTTTTCTTTACAGTAGGCACATTGATCTGAGGCCAAGGGTGGCCTCTGGCGGGGACCCAGGTATCGCTTCTTGTCTCCCTGTTTCTTAATTTCTGGCCTATTTACTGTTGTGACCAGGACCTTAGTTAATACCTTAATCTGTCTTTTTCATCTGTCATCCTCCCTTTGCTCCCTTTCGTTCTCTCTGTTTCTCTCTTATAGGATACTTTCTCGGCTACTCTGACTAAATCTCTCAAAGTCATATCTTGTAATCCATCTAAGTATTGTAACTTTCTTTTAATATCCAGATCAGCTTGCCCAATGAAGGCCATCATGACATATGTCTTTTGATCCTCTGCCTGAAGATCGAAAGGAGTATATCTCCTATATGCCTCCATAATTCTCTCTAGAAACATAGAGGGATATTCATCAGGCCCTTGAATAATCTCTCTTACCTTGGCCAAATTATTTGGTTGCCTAGCGGCCGGTTGGAAACCCACTATTAGGGCCCGGAAATAAGTGGACAGATGCTCCCTACCTTCAAAGGTGTCGGGGTCCCAGTTGGGTCAGTTAAAGGGTAAGCCGGCTTTGATTATGTTGGGAAGTTGTGTTGGTCACCCATCTGGTCCGAGGATATTTTTTTCTAGCTTCCAGGAAGTTTCTCTCTCGTTCCTCTGTCATGAAGAGAATCCCTAGGATTTGTTGGCAGTCATCCCAAGTAGGCAGGTGTGAAAACGCCAGGGAGTTCTTTGAGTTCTTTTAGCCGGGCCAGCTTCCTCCAGGGAAGGAGGGGCTGTGTGTGTGACAAGGGGGAGTCATCTGGTGGGCACTGGGCCGGCCTAGCTTCCTCCAATGGCGGAGAGGCTGAGTCAGCAGCAAAGGAATCACTTAGAGGTTGTTGGGGGTTGGTGGACGAGGGCAGCGGATAAGAGGGTTAGGAGAGTCCAGTAGAGTCTTGAGACTCAGGGAGAACAGAGGTTGGAGAAGGAGAAGCAGAGGGTTTGAGAGATAGAATCATGGTGGAAGGAGTAGGAGTGGGGGCAGAGACAAATAAAGGCTTCACCCATGTAGGAGGAGATTTGCAGAGGTCCTGCAAAGTTAAGATATATGGCTGTTGATCTGGATGTCTATGTGGCCCCGGTTGAAAGAAAATTTCTGACTTTTCAAATTAGTGGGAAGTAGATGTTTCTAGGGGCTATCCAACTCCAAAGGTGGGTCATTCTGAGGCACAGAGGGTCTGCCAGGTCCAGCAATTTACTGAAAAAGAAAGATTCTGACCCTTACGTGGACTTTGGTCCAGTTATCAAGGGTCAGGAAGAGAGGTGTTGAAGTGCTGTCCCAAAACACAAACAGTGAAAGCAACGACACACTACACTGACAAGACAAGACAATAAAGACAGGCAATGGACATCCAATACTGAGGCCAGGACTGAGTAGCTGGCAAAACATGATGGGCTGGCAATACTGAATCCGAAGCAAAATATCACTGAGTCAAGGAGACTATTGTTCCTCGAATTCCTGAGTCCTCTGGGGCATCCCCCAGGGACGTGGCCTGTGGCTCTGTGACACGTATGTCAGCCTCTGTCAGAGAGAGCTCACGCTCATCACCGATAGCCATTTTGCCAAGCCCTAACCTAAAACCTAAAACCAAAATAATTCCCTTACTTACCCTGAAAGGAGCCCCTTGGGGATCTTTCATCCGCCGCTACCGGATCTTGCTCGTGCCTCCAGATGTAAAGGTCGGGCAAGCATCAGAGGAAGAGACCACCAGAGGAATGTCTCATGCAACAGTAAATGCTTCATTATGGGTCCAGCATTCTGGGGCTCAGAGCTCACTTGAATAGAGCAGAGAGCAATGAGAACAGCTTAAGCAGAGCTTATATGCTTTCCTTGGAGAGGGCAGGGAGGGAAGTTTATTGATGGGTCAGGGCAAGTGGGTGGTTTGCGTGCAAACGGGTGAGGGTATACATTTGCAGTTTGGCAGTTGGGGACAGCACATTCTGGAAACAAGATTAGCAAACAGTCCTCAAGACTTCAACAGTGTTTTGTTAAGCATACAGAAAAACAGTAAGTAACAAGTAACTATTTAATTAACCTTTCACCAAATCCTAAATGGAAAGTGAGCATGGATTACTAAACACATCCATGTCCAGGTTGCCTAATGCTCTCAAATCAATCCTATTGGTGACTACATATTTGTTTCTTCTTAAGATAATATATTCAACCTCAACCCTCTTGAAAATGACTAATCCTATCAGTCACTTTATATTTTGTCTGATTTCCTAATGTCTATTGATATCTGCTTTCCTACATATTTTCCCCAGTTCATCATTGTGACTGACTCTTCACATGTGCTGACATTTACATTCACTCTCTATCCGAAATCCTATTGCTAAAGAACTTTTGGTCCAAATCCTATATTACTCTTTTTTCTAACATACCGACTATCTTCCTAATCCAAAAGACTATCCCTTTTTGACTGGATGATCTCTTCGACAATCAATCATCCAAGGTACAAGGTCCTATGCCATTGTATATTGATTTATCTGAGACATCTGTGCAGAACATAATTCAAAGCTAAGTATCCCAATCAACAGCCCAATGCCCTTCCTGGATTCAAATCTTATCTAGATTTCTGTTTTCAAACTTATATTTCACCAATATATTCTTGTAAATATCACAAGTTCCCAATACCATTATTCATTAAGCAGAATGATTCCTAACTCAAATCAAACATGTTATTAAGCCTAATCATACATTGTTCCCTCAAACTAACTTTACAGAAGAGCCGAGACAGAGTTTGTCTTACAATACAGTAATGTAGGGGATCTTCCACCTGCTGAGAACATCAAAGGACCATGCAGAAATTATAACCTGAAGAAGTTGCAGGCAGCTATGAAGGACCTAAGAGGGGAAAAGTCATATTCCATGGCAAACAACTGGGTCAGTATGAAGGGATGTGTCTGAATCAGCCTCTCCTTTCTTAATGTAGAGAACTGATGAAACCATGCCTTTGTGGAGAGCTGTTTACAGGTGCCTAAGGTTGATATACCATTCTAACTTGTGAAAGTGTCAAAGGAAGTAGGGGCAGCCTCCATTTCATGGGACCTTTCGAAGCAACTGTTAGGACAAAGTGGTGGCCAAGGTAGTGACCTTATTCAGTTCCTGAAGAAAGTGACCTCACCTCTCTTCCTTGGTGATCAAAAACTCTGAAATTGTGATGCAGGAAGCCAGGCACCCAGAGCCAGTCCCAGTCCCAGTCACAGTGGTCTCACTTGTTTGGATTTACCAAGGACAGAGTCAGTCTTCCTTGGTACCGACTGATATGAGGA